>NW_008357518.1:3150882-3153951 GCF_000622305.1 Nannospalax galili | reverse complement strand
GAGGATCTGTTCCTCAGGGGTCCCATGGGCTTGGGAGGAGCCCCTGACTCCAGAAAAGAGAACTTTTATTCAGCCAGAGCTGTGCTTCCTGCTTATAGACATATGTAAAATCAGGGGCGTGTCTTCACATATCCCGCCATACCATATTTTTCATCTTTGCCCTCCTTAACAGGCTCCTCACTCAGTGCTTTGGTGAGGGGATGGATTAGCTTCATCAAACCTTTTTTCCAGTGTCATGATCAGGTATCCAGAGTGTTGGAACTCAGCACTTAAGTTGGGGGAGAGGTCACTTTGTGACATGCCTGCTCTTCACCACCTGCATCTGCAAATAGCATCTGTAGACACTATATAAAGAAAGCACATCTCTTTCCCCAAAGTGGCTATACAGTGACCAGCTTCAGCACAGACAAGAGGCGTGGTGATACTTAAATATGAAAAAAGTATTAGAGGAAATTGCTTTAATGACTGGTAGACTTCTATATGTATAGTAGTTGCATGCCTGACCAGAGTATGCACCATATGTTGAAAGTGACATAAAGAAAGTTAGAAATCCATTCAAAAGCTGTAGAAGTTATGATGAATATTTCTTTGCTCTTTTCTGATTGTTCATTTTAATGGGATCTTCTGTAAAAAGAAGAGAGCTGGTTGCTATCAAATAAGAATGTTGAATTTGGGAAAACAAATGCACTGTGTTGGGAGAAACAAAAACTGCCAACCTGTACTGCATAGCCTTGCTGAAGATTGCCACAGAATCCACAAGTAGACAGTTCTCAAGGCTTGCCCATGCCACCCTCAAATCCTATGTTGTTGCTTTCTCTTTGTGAGCCAGGTTCGCTGTGCTGTGTGTGATGTAATTTGCTATCCTCCAGCTCGTTAATTATGGCTGCCTCCACTGAGACCACATATTTAAAATGACCCTTTCTTCTTGACGACAGCCATTTAGACATGTGAAATCATCTGCCGTACTCTCCAGTACCAATCCAACATATTCTGAACCCACAAATCGTCTGAGAGCCACACCAAACCAGCAACATAAGCTTAACCTGGGACATATTAGAAATAATAAATCTAAGGTCTGACCTACTATGTGAGAAGCCCTGGGAGTGGAGTTCAGGGAACTCTGGCTCCACCTACCCTCCAGGTGGTCCTAAGATACAGTGAACTATAGGCAATGAACTGGAAGTCTTACAAGGGAGAAGTGAAGGTGGTCGGAATCAAAAAAGAAGGATGCATTGATCACAGCAGTGTGGACAGGCTGAATAAGCTGTGTCCTGGAGTCAGTGGACAGAGATTCTGCCAAGAAGTGAAAAGAATAGATGGACTAAACAAGGCTGGGAAGGCCTGGTTCTCAAGAGAACTGAGTATCTTTGCCTCTATTACGTTCAAACTCCTGAGAGCCAGGAGTGGGAAGAGCAAAGCAGAATGGTACCCTCTAAGTCCTTCTCCCTGCCCTAGATATCCAGCCACAGTTCAATGATGTTTTATGAAGATGTGGTGGGGACTGTGATACCTAGTTCTACTTCAAACTTCTTTCATCAATTAATATTCAACCATTCTTTGCAAAAGCCAAATTTGCGGGTCTGTAATGTTTGCTCACAATTAGACCCATCATTCTGTTGGTTCTCATTTTATTTCCACTAAGAAACATGTTGAAAGAACTATTTTCTCATGTCCTACTTTAAGTATACGAAAACTTCTGATTGTCTACAGAGTTTACCAGCAAACTCACAGTTTTCAAATTAGTGGATTGTTTGGACTGTCTAATATTTAATCCTACAAATCAATTTCATCTGTTGGAGTATTCCCCTGCTCAGACTGCACGGCCTTTCCCCTTTGATGCCTGAGCCCTCCTCTCTGCTGATCCTCCTTCTAGCTCCTCATTCTCACTCTACAGCTGTCCTCTCCCTGGTGGCATGCTTTAGCTTCCAAGGCTTACTTTTTAAGTACATTTCTAACACCTAACCCATTCAGATGTGTTCTCAGCTTCAGATCCCTATTTCTACCTATAAATCTATACTAATATCCAAACAGAATTTTAAGCACAGTTAAAATCAAGTCCTTAGTCTTCCAGTCTAACTAAATTCATCCCCCGTGTTCTTCCTGGCATGTTCTCTAGAGAGCATATTTTATTCTTTACACCCTCCCCAGTTAATACCGTGCTTTCTGTGTCACCAAACCATCAGTGTCTCTAGCCCAGGTTCTAGAAGAAGTTCCCAAGCTTCTTTTTGCCAATGGTCATACACATGGCTGCAAGACTGCCTTTCCTGGAGAGGGAACCAACCTCGTGGCTGTCCTGTTCCTGTGCAATGGCTCTGTCCTCTCCTTTTCCTTATGTTGTTCTCTGTTAAAGTGCCTCACCCATCCCTACTTGCTATATCTCCATCCTAGTTCAGCAGTCTGACACCTTACATTAGTTACTACTGCCCGGAGGCCTCTCCCACCAGTCTCCAATTTAAGTCTACATTTTTCATTCTATGGCTCTCTGGAGACCTCACCTTATACCTTTTCTGCTATGAGACTTGTGAATACGTTTTCTGCCATATTAGATCTTGTAGAAGGCATAATGTGCTCTATTCAACTTCAGAGTTAGCCATGGTTCCCATCATAATGCATATCTCTGTAACTATTGTAGTCACATGTAGATATCACACATATTTCTAGCTATATGCAGTCACACCTGTTGAATTGAATATTTAAGTTCTACATGTGGTCACCTACATGACTGAAGAAGCATGAGAGCTAAATCAAGTCATGGCAGGAAGCTGACTGAAGGATGAGATGGCTATTTACTGTCACAATCAGTAAATGACCCATTTACATGCTCTGCATTAGAACCCACATTCTTTTAATGACAGATAATGTTACAGTGAATCATGTTGGGCCAAGGGTAGGGATCACTGGAATTTTCAGAGTATAGGTTGAAACACTTCCTCATATCAAAACCTGCACATCCACATTTTTCTGTTCCTTAGAGAGGCAATAATCCAGAATATTCTATTTGTATAAAATCAAATTGAAACTGAAGATGGACTCAATGGGAAGTATTTTCTCCTAATTGGTTTGTACCTG
>NW_008357518.1:3125659-3150750 GCF_000622305.1 Nannospalax galili | reverse complement strand
AATGTATATATAATATATATGGCATACATTGGAATTTGAGCACTGTACTTTCATTTTAAAGTACATATTGGGAAGCCATGCTGGTGTACATCTTTAATCCCAGCATTCAGGAGGCAAAGGTAGGCTGATCTTTGCAAACTAGAGGCCAGCCTGATCTACACAGAGAACTCCATGCCAGCTGGGGTTATAGGGAGACTCTGTCTCAATAAAACTCCCATAAAAAAACTTCCATAAAAGTAAGCACTAAGCTAATACTATTGAGTTTATATTTTTATTTAATCTCTAGATATATAAACATAAAGTAATAAAGTATTCAACTGGAGAATAGGTATCAAGGATGGGACTCTGAACACCCAGATTATCATGAGCTGAGCTGTGTGGGAGAACACTGTGAGCTCCTGGACTCTGCTGGGTAAGACCAAGGTGGCCCTGCTGACATTTCTGCTGCCAGCCCCAGTGTGGTGGGAAGCAGGTCTCTGGGCATCTCACATCACTCCCAGCGCTAGAAGAAAGCACAGTTCTCTACAATCTAGTCCAGCCTCTGTGAGAATCCTTCTAGAACACAGGGAAAACAACTGTGGCCTGTCAGATGAGTAAGCTGTGCAGTCACGCCGTGTTAGAGCTTCAGACCAACCCATCTGCAATGCTAGATTATATTTTGAGTGGGGCAGGTAAAAATATTTCAAATTCTGTACATTCTTGAAAAAAATGTGCAGATTTCAACTGTCTCCATAGTGTGATACAAATCCCCCACCTCTTTTTCTTTCCTGTCTCTCTCCACTTCCCTTCATTCCCCACAGTGGTAGGAAACATCTCCACATCCCAGGTTTCCCTGCTGTAGGAATTCGCAGGACTGCTATGTCCTCAGTCCTCAGGCCAGTTGATGATATTTTCCCATCTCTATGCTCCACCCAGAATGTGGCTTCACTGCTTCCCGTGCAGTATTCTGGGAAGGGGCGGAGGATGCTACAGATGTCCTTCATCTTTATTTTGATTTTTCTGTCCTATTTGTACTGTCTTCCAGTGTCAAGCAGCAGCTACAAGCCCTGTCTGCTCTCTGCAGAAGGACGTAATGCTGCAAAGTTGAGAGGCGAGAGAGCTGGTGACCGCCTACAGATGTCTGATAATCATGACACAAACCTACCAATATTTCATGACAACTTTTACACTTCCTTGCATGAGGCACCTAGCGTGCTCTGTATGTCCACACAAAGTGGCTGCTGATAAGATAAAGTCATCATTGATGGCCTGCCCCAACTCACTCTTTGAGTTTTAAAATGATTATCATCTAACACAATCAATTCAGAATATTAAGAAATAGAAACTTTGGATGGAATTATATTCAGACAATGACTCAAATCCCTGAGAGATAGACAGACAGATGGATAGATATTAGGAGATAGTTAAGAATTCATTAAATTATCTGAGAAAACATGATTTCATGTAGTAAAGCATGGCACCTCTATTTCTTCCATGTTCACAGTCTAAGCTGAAGGAAAGAAAGGGAAACAAGTTTAGGAACCGGAACGAAGTGGCACCTCATGCTGCTGAGAATGAAGAAAATCCTCAGCTCTGTTTCCTGTAGAGTTGGCGGCCTTGTCTTCTGTGCTTAAGCCCAAAGGACAGTTCTTTGCATTGCTGACTCCAGAGCGAAGCTGTGGAAATGCTCCAGAAAGCAGCACTTCCTGTCAAGGCTTTCGTGGCTCTCCCTTTAAGACACTGGCTGGTAAGAAGTCTGCCTAGATCTCTCGTGAGAACCTCCAAGGATGTAGGAGAATACCCTCGTGTCCATACGGGCCCAAGGCCAATTCTGGCTGCATCTAGTTGCATCTACATAGCAGGTCACAGAATCTCTTTTTTTATCTGTAAAAGGGTAGACACTGGTTAAGGTTCTGTGACACGCTCATCTACTGTTTAGGGTTCTGTGACACGCTCATCTATGGCACAGAGCTCATTCATCTGGGTCAGGACAGGCTGTTGCGGCACAGGGAGGATCTCAGCCCCTGCTGTCTCCTTCCCTAGTTCCTCTGTGCAGAAATTACTACACACACTGGCTCTGAGCACAGTGCAAGAAGTAAACCTTACAGGGCCTTAGAATTTGTGTTCCTTGTATTTGTCAAGGATTTTCACACCTGAATAAAATATCTTAAGGGAATTAAAATATATCCTTCAAATTCACACTCCTACCTGGATTCTTTGGGCCTTAAATCTGGTTAAGTACAGCATCCATTCACATTGGAAGCTGGGCACCGAGAAGACAAATGTGGAACCACGCTTGTGATTCCTGGCTGCTGGTCATGGTATCCCTGTAGCTTGTGACACATATGCTTTTTGTCTTCCAAAATCCATGTTTGGATGTGCAGGTATACTACAGACACTGAACTCAATACTAGCTCTCAGATTTGGATGAGGGAATGGAAAAAGAGGGAGAGAAAAGACAAGAAAGGGCCAAGGTTATACCATGTCAATTTTACAGGGTCTCTTTTTTTTTCAGCAAATTTAGGAAAACTTTACAAATTGATTTTTGCGATTATCATCTATGAAGGCTGCTGAGACACACTTGTCCACTGGGACTGAATGCATCATCCTTTAATGCAAACCAAACAATTAGCACCTAGCCATTTATTATCAGTTTCAATTACTACAGTTATACATGGGTTACATGTGGTATGCATATCTAAATTAGCGTATGACACATCTGATGTACATGGTACAATATATGATTCAAGGCCATAGTTCTAGGTATTACATGGCACACTGCATGAATATATACTATATTATGTATAAATATGCAGGTTAAGATACAATATATTAAAATTTGTACTCCTAGTATGTATAGTACATTTTGTCTTAATAATTTCTTATGTTATCCAAATGCTGAAGCTTTTCACTATCAGAAATGCAAGTTGCTGTTGTTTGATGTTTTTAATTGAGGGTCTTCCTGTAGCCACAACTGGCCTGGAACTCTCCATGTAGACCCGGCTGGCCTCAATCTCACAGAGATCCACCTGCCTCTGCCTCCTGAGTGCTGGAATTAGAGCTGTGTGCCACCATGACTGGCCCCTGAAAGGCAGGTTTTAATTACATATTGCTCACAAACATAGGGAAGGTAAAAACTCTCAAAATTTAAATTCAGTAGCCCTAATAAAGTTATAGTAAACAGCTCTTTACATTTCACATGTAATACATAGATGAACTTACCATGTTAAGCATTGTCTTAGTCTCTTTTCTGTTCCTGTGATAAAATAGCCTGACAAAAGCAACTGAAGGGAGAAAAGGTTTAGTTTTGCTCACAGTTCTAGAGGGACACAGCTTATCATGGGCTGGGGGCAGGGCAGAGCAGCCGGAAGTCCTGGTAGAAGGAGCAGAAGGAGGGCTAGTCACATCATATCCACATAGCCACACTCAAGAGGCAGAAGCTGAGCAGGAGGTGGGGCTGGGCTATAAACCTCAAAGCTCCCTCCAGTGGCCAGCTTTCTCCAGCAGACCTGCCTAGGCAGCACCACCAGCTGAAACCTAGTGTTCAGACAGATGAGCCCATGAGAACATCTCACAGCCAAACAACAACAAGCCTTAGTGCATTTTTAGTTCTAAGAAAGAATTTTTAGACAATCAAGTTAACGTGCAAGATGCAGGTGTCTTTGGCATGCGTTGAGTTTCCTTCTGACAGGCTTTGGAGGACAGAGGCCTATCAGAACCAGTCCAGTCACCAGAATATTTACCAGGAGTCCACCGCATGCAGTGCAGTCAAGCTACGATGCTTACTTTATCACCCATCACTTAATCTGCACAGCACCTATTTTGTGTGTTTCCTACCGAATGTAGTCCATGAAGATCAATGCCTACCCATTCTAGGAAAAATAAAAGTGCACCAACTAATTCCCTAGGCTCCACATACAGAACCCTATTGTCAAAGCATCTTCCTACTGGTATCATTATTTGGCATTACACAATGTCATAGTTTTCTCAAAAAGTTAATGAAAATATTGTCAAGATGAACATACTTATTTTTTTCCCATTTTGCACAACACAGTGGGATTCAGGCTACACCAGCATTCCCATTGTTGAACTGGTGGTTCTAGACTCTACAATGTGAAAATCAAACATATTTTGGTCCCTTGGTTGGAGTTTATTTATGGTTTTACTGTTTTATGAATTTGATTTTTTTTACATGGTGCTGAGGATTGAATTCAGAGTCTTGGGCATGCTAGAAAGTTCTCTACCACTGTTCTATAATCCCTAGCTCTTGAATAAATTTTCTTTTCTTTTTTTGGTGCCTTACATTAGTTGAAATTGAGAGATTGGAAGGACACAGCATAGAAGGAGTTGGGATGTGTGGAAAAATGCAAATATAATACTCATGGTTGAAATTCTTAAAAAACTGAAATATAAACAATTGGAATTAAAAGTGAAAGGTAAGAGGAAAAAAATAAATACTTGAAATATAAAAAGTCGAAATTAAAAAAATTGAACTACAGCATAAATTAAACTTGGGAATTTAATATGATGTATGTAATCTGGTCCCAGGGATCTGTTCACTGATTGCATCCACTGGCTGAGGTTGAAGGTGGCTATTGTAATTCTAAGCATCCATCAGCCAGGTTTGGTGGCTCATGCACTTCGGAGGCAGAGACAGGAGGATCTCTGTGAGTTCAAGGCCAGCCTGGTCTATATAATGAGTTCCAGGCCAGCTGGAGCTACAGGGGGACCCTGTCTCAAAAAGATAAAAAACAAAACAACAACAACAAAAAACCCTCTAAGCATTCCAGAGCCCTATCAACCTTCCTCAAAGGAGGTCAGTATTGTCTTATATTAGATATGTGGCATCTTAGAACGAGCTTTATAATGTGACAGGGTAATGATTTTCAATACGCTTTTCAGTAAAAAGCTTCATATTTCTTTCCTAGTTTAGGGGTACCTGATACTAATGAATACACTTATGTGGACAGGAAGCTATATTCCCAGGTAAGTGACTTGGGATGAATTCCACCATTTACTTCCTACTGTATTTCAGTAGATAAATAACACTGCCCAATATTAGAAACATTTGTGATACTGATAGAACCAAGCAACAAACCTCCTAGTAGGTTGATGGGCGTGGACATCCTTAGTTTCAGAGTCTGAACCTGGTTAGGAACACCAAGCACTGTCTGCAAACTGATCAATAGTTCTGGGTTTTCTGCTTCAAACACATAGAAGGCCAGCAGCCTTCTCTATCAGGACACTAATGCATTGCCAACCTCAGAGAAAGGCCAGCCTGCAGAAGGCACTGGAGAGAATGAGAATCAATCCTAGGCTATGCCTTACAGAATGAGAGACCTGGATCATTAGGCAATAATACTTTGTTCTTGTTTTTCTTATCTTTCTTAGGACACTGGTGTGCCGAATGACTTTCTAGAAGCTATAGAAATTGCCAGCATAGAAGGCTGAAAGGCATCCTATATCCAAAAGGAAAAAAAAATTGAGTAACATCCCCATGTACCCTAAGCAAATTTCACCCAAAAGTTAATATGGCAATATCAGGACTCCTTCTGAGTCTTAG
Organism: Nannospalax galili; assembly: GCF_000622305.1. Taxonomy (NCBI): domain Eukaryota; kingdom Metazoa; phylum Chordata; class Mammalia; order Rodentia; family Spalacidae; genus Nannospalax; species Nannospalax galili. The sequence goes on along the minus strand of NW_008357518.1, from coordinate 3,145,208 downwards.
CCTTTATTTTATCTGGGAATTCTCAGTGAGACCTGATGCTTTGGGGGTAATTGCTAAGAAAAGTGCATGTGGAGATCTAATCATAGCTTATGCTGTAGTAAAATTTCAAATTTCTTCCTTTCCCCATAGGATTTTCTACAGAGCTATTTTCAAGTGGTATTCTTAGAGTCTGTATGATACACAAAAGCAAGTAACCCATGAGAACCAAAAGTTAGGAGTTGTTATTGGGGCCTGGTGCTGTGAGAGTGACTTATTCCTTGAAGATTAAAGGTTCCTGCTGTGTGTTGTCACTTACGTATGTGACCCGGACTCTTCCTCGGCACTGAAGAGGGCCACTCGGCATTTTTCTGGAGCTGCTCTGCATTCCTTTCACAAGATTTTGAGCACTGCACTACACATACTATACACTGTAAGTATAAACACATATATAGCAATGTCCTTATGGTAAGTATATATGTCATATTTATAGCACATATCACTTGTAGATTTTTTTCATCTGCCCACAGTGATCTGATTATCATGGGCACCAGAAAAAAAATGTATTAGCTAAGAGTCACTCCATCTTGGAGCTTTGGAGTCTCAGTGGGAGCAGGCATGCAGTCTTCAATTTAAAGTTGGGTCCCATGGTCCTCCCTGAGCTAGACTGGGGACACTTCAGCTAACAGTCCTGAGTCAGCTTACTCTCATCATGCCCTCTAAGGAGTACCACACATAGTTAAGACACAGACTGCATCAAAAGACAAGCCACTTTCTGTGGACGTTATAGAGCACTTTACAAGGTAAGAGCTGTGGCATCTGGCATTGTTGGTGGCGACCCACCTTCTCTTAGTACCGAGCACAGGAAGTCTCTTTCATCTTTTACCCATTTTCTTGCCATGAAAAACTTGTATGCAAAGTCATATGAAAACATAGTTACAGGGACTGGGAGAGATGGCTAAGTGGTTAAGAGCACTGACTGCTCTTGCAGAGGATCCAGGTTCGATTCCCAGCACCCACATGGCTGCTACAAACCATCCTTAACTCCAGTTCCAGGGGAATCTGAAGCCCTCTTCTGACCTCCGTGGCATTGCATGACATGGGTGCACTCACAAACATGCAGGCAATACACTCATACGTATAAAATAAAAACAATTTAAAAAAGAAAACAGAGCTGCATTAAACACAGGAAGTTCTAGGATCACATAAGCAACAGGTCCTGGCCAGTGTATATTGACTCCATCTTCCCTCTTTCCTCCAAGACCTGTGTGTGAAAATTTGCATGTGGCTCTCTCATTCAGCATAGGGTCAATTTCCTTAAACTAGTTGTTTCTATGGAGTTTGGAGAAAAGTAAGAAGCAGGATGTAGCACACCATTGTTTGCAAAGTATGATATGTCATATATTAGTATGGGAAGTCATAAAGTAAGCCAGACCCTGGAAAACAGAGGAGATGCCTAAGTGAAAAGCATGTTCATTAAAATTTTCTAGAAATATTGGGCATTTCTTTGAGTTAATAAGTTTTCCTACAAGGATCTAAAACCACAGGACCATTAAGCCTATGGTAGTTTATCCCTATGCACAGTTGGTAAATTGTCTAATGTGTCAGCTTGTGACCCAGTCAGAGGCTCCAGAGGCACAGCAGCTCTTCATGAGCACCCTTGCTGCCCACTCTCCTCCACAGAACACTCTGTGTTTTCTGGGGAGATTCTAGAGTCATGCTCTTTGGGACAGTACACTCATGCTATAGTTCTTAGACTTGTCATCCAGCTGAATTTCCATAGCCTTATCTGAACTTATCGTGTGGAAGATTTCCACTGGCTATAATCAAAGTTCTTATTTTACCTAGATATGTCTTTAAAAAACAAAATGACCCCCCTCAAACCTAACCAAGGAAGGCCCAGGGAACATAGCACAAGAGGATTTAGGGAAAAGGTAAGAGCTAGAGGTTAGGGAAGAGTGTTGCAGAATGCTGCCATCCAGATATGACATGGTGTTTGCAACCATGAACACACAGCAAAGGATACCAGCCCAAGTTTTGGCCCTTCAACAATCTACCTTGGATAGAGGAGGTGCTCACCAGGCTCCACCCCTTCCTGAGGAGTTATTGACTTTAATAGATGCTGTGGGAGGGGGACGTTTTCTTTGGTGGTGTAGACAGTGAAGTAGGGTTTGAGAAGAAAGGAAGGTTCAGAGGAAGCCAGGTAACAGAGGGTAATGATAGGAGAATATAATCATAACACTTTGCATATATGTACAGAACTGCCTAAAATAATAAATTATAGTCAAACAATGATGGGTGTCTAAACTCTATTATTTTTTCCAAAATCAAAGTTACATATTAAGATCAGCCTAAAGCAGCAATCTTTGTATGCGTTTGAGATGAAAGGAATAATTTTCATGAATTCTTAAACTGCAACAAAAATAAACCAGTAGCCTAAAAAAGTGTAGAAATATCATTACCTTAAAAGTAATTGGGGTCATGAATGGAGGTAATCCTATAGTTACCTTTAGATATGATGCAATAACAAAAGTAATTGTAATATAAAATTTGTGTCTGCCTCTCAGAAAAGAAATGAAGGGTCAGCACACATCTGGTGTAGGAGAATCTAGTCTGGCCACCAGGTCAGCTGATTGCCTGTTTTTTTTTTTTTTTTTTTTTTTTTTTTTTTTTTTTTTTTTTTTTTTTGTCTCCAGGAAACCTACAGTTAAACTTCAGAGAAGGCTATCCTTAGGGAGCCCCTATAATGTTCCACTGCAAAGTAAGTGAAAATCCAGGGATCTTTTCCTCTTGTTAAAAAATGTATGAAATTGGGGCTGGAAAAATGACTCAGCAGTTGAGAGTACTTGCAACTCTTGCAGAGGACCAGAGTTTGGTTTCCAGCACCTACATGGCAGCTCACAACCATTTGTAACTCCAACTCTAGGAGATTTGATGCCCTCTTCTCATTTTCATGGGCACTGCATGCATGTGGTACACATATGTGCATGCAAGCAAACATTCACACACATAAAAGTAAATAAAATCTTTTTTAAAAAATGTACCCTGGACTTGAGAGATGGCTCAGTGGTTAAGACCTCTACTGGCTGCTCTTGCAGAGGTCCGGGCTTCAGTCCCCAGCAACTACATGTCAGCTAACAACTGTCCCTAAGTCTAGTTCCAGGGATTCTAAAACCCTCTTCTGACTTTCTAGGGCATTGTACTACATGGGTTCACTTGGCATACACATATATTCATACACATAAAATAAAAATAACAAAATATTTTTAAATTGCATTCAAGTCTGGAGAGATGGCTCAGTGGCTAAGAACACTGGTTACTTTTACAGAAGACACAGGTTTGGGTCTCAGCACCCATATGGTGACTAACAACCATCAGTGACTCCAGTTTCAGGGAGTCCAATGTCCTCTTCTGACCTCTGTGGGCATTACATGACATGGATGTACTTACATACATGCAGGCAAAACAATCATATGCATAAAATAAAACTAATGAATAAAATATTAAAAAAACAATGTATGCAATTAGAATTTAGAAAGAAGTTGGTAGCCAGATGGAAGGTAATGTTATGACACTTCCTCTATTTATGCAGTACCAATGGTCTTAAGAATTGTGACTTATTCATTGCTGAGCTGTGGCTCAGAGCAGCATAATAAAAGCAGGCATTAGGGCCAAGAAGATACAGTTCAAATCACAGTTTTTCTTGGAAGTAGATGGGTGAGTTGGATGAGATGCTCATGCCTGGAGATTCATTTTCCTCATTCATAAAATATGGATAACAGTGTTTCTTCATGTGCATATTGTGAAGAGGAAATATGTCACATGTGTAAATAGTTCACATTAAAAATAAGGACAAAACAATACACAGCAGTTTGTATGAATGTGGGTGATATGGATCGATCACACTGCATTCAAACCTCCAAAATGACAGCCTCGTTCTGCTTCCCCTCCTTTTTCCCTCCAGCACAATGTGCAGCCATTAATGTAAACTCTCCAGTGTATACAGAAGTCAATGAGTATCCTGCTGGACTTCGTTCTATCCACAGGTCTGTGGAATCTAAACTATCACCTTGGGAGCAAATGCAGGTCAGGAGGGCAGCCTTCCTCTCCATCAAGTGTACAATTTTCCGAAAGTAAACCTGTTGAGCTAAGCGTCCAGAACACCATAGCTAAGGATTTTATCCAACCGCACGTGGCCATGATAGAAGATGGCAGTCCTTGCCACATCACCTCCTCTGAGTCCTAGGGAAAGAAGACGAATGATATACTTTTCCTTTATTCATTTTCAGTTTCCTGTATGACAGCTAGCAAACGCACTCTGAAGGTGGCATGACTTTGTGGAAGACTAAATAATGGGGATTTGTGAATTCCAAGAGATCAGAAATACAATACGGTTGGATGAGTAAAATAATTAATTTCAGAGAATAGCCAAATGTTTTCAGCCAAACTTTGAAATGTGGCAGCTTGCCTATCTCTGCTGGCACTAGGATGCTGACTAGTTCTTCTCATGCAGGAAGATAACATAAATGTAAAAACCTTTCCTCTCAATTTCCCATCTGAATGCACATGTTTATTCCTCTCTCCTCTTAGATTAAGCTGCGAGGAGAGGAAATAACCAGGAGGAAACAAGTGGTGTTCCAATAATGACTTAGAGCACACTTCCTTAGAATCATGATGATGAAGTTGTATCAATTGGTGGCATCATTTAAATATTACAACTGTATTTAAGAGCAAAGATATATTGTTATTTATATATTCATTTCACTATGTGGAAACAGTTGATTCTGTCTGAATAGCTACAGCCTAGATGGTACTTTCTGTCTACCATCCAGCATCCAGTGTGTGATTAAGCACACATGCTTCCCAGTATATGGCTAAACAGAAGAGAGACCAACCCTTGGTACCCGTAAGCTGCCTTATCACACCTAGCCTGTCTTCCCCACAAATGAGAATCCCTCTTTCTCGTACTCTTGGCTTTTATACTTTCTCTGTACTTTAACCTGTGTGCTTCTCTTACAGTATTCATCTATCTTGTTTTACCTTATCTGAAGTTATTTCATGTTAACTTTATATTCTTTGTCAAACTGCACTTTGTTAAACTAGAGCTACTGCACTAGTTGAGCAGGGCTAACTGTATCAATGCTGTCATGATGTGACATACGTAACACTGACTGTGAAAGTACAAAGAGGAGGGGCTTGCAAGACAGCTCAGTGGGTGAATAGTTTGCCACATAAGCGTGAGGACCTAAGTTCAGATGTCAGCAGCCGTGTTCAAAGCTGAGTGAGGTGCACATGTCTGTACTCCTGATGCTGGGAAATCAGAGACAGGAGAGTCCCCAGGACTTGCTGGCCAGACAACCTAGCTGAAGTGGTAAGCTCCAGATAGAGAGATTCTGTTTCAAAAACTAAGGTGGAGAATGACCGTGGAAAACATCTGATGCTGAACTCTGGCTCACATGCATGAGTGAGCATTCACACATGCACACACTTGAACAGGCAAAAGCATGTACACACACACACACACACACACACACACAGAGTCACCATAGACATAACACATATACATACTCATACACACCGATCTCTTGTGCTCTGTCTATAAGGAATGTGGTCATGTCTATAAGGAGTGCTATGATGGCTAAGGCAGCCATGCTTGCAGGATGTAACACTACCTCACTGGTAGCTGCTTTAGCATGAACCTGCTGTTCAGGCAGGTTGATCACACCCGTGTTGCTGCTGCTGTCAGTAGGTCTTCCTGAAAATAAGAGGCTACAGTTCAGCAGGTGGGAATAAATCAGCACAAATAAGCAGCAGACCTACTCATTCCTTTGTGCATTTAAATACTTCCTTATGAACCGTTTTCAAATGTACATAGGCGTATTCCCTACAGCGCTCCAAAGCCTACAGCACGCAGCACCAAGTTGTACTTTTCACTCCCACTCTTCAATTTGGGTGCTGTGTTAGCTTGCCAGTGTTAGAGGGTTTACATGGTCTCTTCCTTTCCGCTCAGTCCTGCTGCCTATGAATTCAAGTCATTTATGTTACTGCTTTGAGTTAACAAGTTGTGAAAAACAGCTACGAAGAGTCAATGAATTAGAGCTAGCTTCAGGAGTGAAGATGCACTCTCTGGGGAGAAAAATGAAGGCAAAAATAAAGTGCCAAAGTAGAGACTGGTGTCTTCTTAAAATTGAACACCAAATAAACAGAAAGCAACTCACCACATTGACACTGTTTTCCTAGACTGCCCTGCAGGGGAATCCCATGCAGGGAGGAAGGGTTCAGACTGGCCAGGCACTAGAACCCATCTACACTTCCAGTTGCAAATGTTTCCATGAAATGTAATGTCTTGTATTATTTGCTTGATAAATTTGGAAGCCAGCAGAGCCCCTCCTTGACTTTTCCTGGTTTTCTGCAATACAGCACAGAGAAGAGCCAGTACATCCTATTAGCCATTGTGAAATGACCAACATTTCATGGTCATGATTAATGATTTCATCAGCACTTGGTCTTGTTTCTAAAGTGCAGCTAACAATGCGTGAACAACCCAGGTCAAAAGCCATAACTAGAAGCTTGATAGGAAGGCAAATACTTTTCAAATAACTTTCATCCACATCCGTGATGTGATATTCATTTGCTGAGGCTGAAATAGCATCTGTGTCTTTTTAACACCAATTGGTTTTTAAGATATATTAATGGGGAAAATGGAATGATCCATAGTATTAAAACTTGAATTAGTTTGATAATGCTAGGCAAGATCAATATTTGTTACTAGTTTTTACATTCATTTTTATTATCTTTCGTTTTTTAACTGTAAGAATGTTGGTGCTTTCTAATCAAAAGAGCCACAATGGAACTCTAAACTTCATTTAGTTGCAGTACACTATTTTACCTAAGTGATTTTGTGAGCTGCTAAATGGACTAAAGCCAAAATCATATGTTGTGTGAATACAAAAGCATTTACCTATAATTACTGTAAATGATCCATCATATTGGAGAATATCCTTGATCTAGGACTCTGTGTACTTAGTAGAAATGATTTCTTTCTTCCTCTTTTTTTATGTAATTTTTTGTATACAAGTATGTGTTTGTGTGTGTGTATGTGTTATGTTTGTGTGTGTGTGCTCTGTGCTTGTGTGTGCACTCATTCATATGTGTAGAGGCCAGAGGTCAATGTCAAATGTCTTCCTCTATTTCTTTCCATCTTATCTTTTGAGACAGGGTCTCTCACTGAATCTGGAGCTCTAGGATGGGCTAAAATGGCTAGCCAATGAGCCATTGGGATTCACCTGTCTCTAAGCCCCTAACCCTAGAACTACAGATGCAGGCTACCAGTCTGGCTGTTTTATGTGGGTGCTGGGATCTGAACATGGGTTTTCATGTTTCCACAGCAAGGTTTTGACTCACTGAGCCATCTCCAAATCCACTTTCTTTCTCTTTTAATGTCAAGTCAGGACAGTATTTCTAAAGAATATAAAATGTGTCTATGCATGATTCAAGTAGGAAGGTATGAAAACGTGTATGGCTTGGAAAATACCAAGTTTCTTCTTTACAAGCCATGAATGCAAGTGTGCAGGAAGCAGTTTAAAGAAATGTAGGAGGAATGTGATTCCATCCATTTACTAATAGGACACCACACTGGGATTCTTTGACATGCACCTCTGCAACACCATTCTTTTACTTTGGAAGGCAGTAAAAAGAAACTTAAATCAGTATTAGTTACTCTTCTGTGTCATTTACATATGCCTAAAAACTGGGAGATCAAAAAATATTATTAAAATTAACCACAAACACAGTCTCTTCATGATTTTTCACTTAAAACCTGAAAAGTTGGGCATGATAGAAAACTCCTGCAATCCCAGGGCTTCGGAAGCAGAGGCAGGTGCACCACAGCAAAACTGAAGTTAGCATGTTCCACACAAAGATCTCCAAGCTAGCCAAAGCTAAATGGGCTCTGTCTTGAAAAACAAAACCCAAAAACCTCATGTCCCCAGTGGCTAGACAGTCCATCTGTGGAGTTTTCTCTGGATGAAAATCCTTTGTTTCTGTTGTCTTTGGCTTTTCCCCATTGTATACACACTTCATACAATCCTTTCTCTACTCTGAAAGTAAATATATGCTGTGATACTGATCGTAGGTCTGAGTCGTTTATAATCACACTCTCCCTCCTATTACCATATCCCAAAGCACTTTCTTGCCCTCTAAACAGTGAACCTAGATCCCATCATAAATGACATGAAACTGCACAGTAACACTGATTTGTTCACTAACAGAAGATTATGAAGATAAACTAGGTGATGAAGGAACCAGGCATGGTGGCACATGTCTTTAATCTCAGCACTTGGGAGGCAGAGGCTGGCAGGTCTTTATGTGTTCCAGGCCAGCCTGGTCTACATAAAGAGTTCCAGGCCAGCTGAGGCTACAGAGAGACCCTGTTTCAAAAGGACCAAAAAGAAAGTATGTGAAGAAAAGTAAGCTAATACTTTCAAAAGAGCTGCATTGAATTTACAAAGAGAAAAATGAAATAAAATTTTACAGTGAAAGAGCATATTTACTAAAAAAAAATCTGGCAGCAGGGGATTTGAGTCATACATTGGACAAACTGTCTCACCTGCTGAAGTTGAACTCAATGAACCATCAGGAGCATATGGTGAGAAATACATGCCTAGTGTATCACTGGAGTGAGACCATCCTGATGGGCAGGGCATAGCCTGCTATGTGTTGGCACAGGAAGGAGCTGAAATCCACTGTGCACTCATTGCAGGACAGTTCAGTATGTAATTTACACAATTTCCATTCCAGAAAGGGTGTTTTATACTTGTACAGAAAAATATCGTAAGTATGTATGTAGAGAGATATACAGAAAGCTATTCATTGATAAATACAGAATGGGAATACTCCATTAAGAATGAAAATAAGAGCCCGGCATGGTGGCACACAGCTTTAATCCCAGAACTAAAGAGGCAGAAACTGGTGGATCTCTCTGAGTTCTAGGATAGCTCAGTCTATGTAGAGTTCCAAGTCAGCCAGGGTTGCACAGGGAGACCCTGTCTCAAAACAAAACAAAACAAAACAAAACAAAACAGAATGGCCAAGTATGATGGTGCACACCTTTAATCCCAGCACTCTGGAGGCATAGACAGACAGATGTCTGTGAGATAGAGACCAATATCGTCTGCATAGCAAGTTCCAGGCCAACTGGGGCTACAGAGAGACCTTGTCTCAAAAAAAATAAAAAAAGAAACAGAAACAAATCTACAGAATAACAAAATATGAAATGAAATCTGAACAGACACAATCCATGACACAGTTGGGGTAATATTCTACCCCCCTGTATATTTGAAGATATAAAGATGAAAATTTCAAATTATTGTTTTCTATTTAGGGAGCTTACTATGGAAATGCTTAAAATCAATTATGTGTAAGATGCTTTAAGTCTCATGAAATTACAATATTAGTCACTTTCAGACTCATAAGTGTCCAAGAGAATCAAGTAATTATGTACCACTGGAAATCTGAAAATGAACACCAATCGTGAATAGCCTAGCTCATTCCCAGATGTTTCTGAACATGGCACTTTTTGGTCACGTGATTATTTTATAATTAGACAACATTTTGTAGGCATTGCTGGCTCAAGAATAGTTTGTCAAGTGCTGGCTCAAGTGGGAGAGCAACCCCCTTGGGAATCATTAAAAACAAACACCACATCCAGCGTTAAAACCATTTCATTGGTCAATGTATACTGATTTTGCACCATGAAGAAAAGACTTGTTTTTAATTATACTTAGGTGTGTGTATCTGAATGTAGGTCTGTGCACATGAACACAGTTGCCTATAGAGACCAGAGGTGTCACATCCCCTGGAGCTGGAGTTACAGGTGGTTGTGAGCTACCATGTAGATGTTAGGAACTGAACTTAGGTTCTTTGGAAGAACAGTACATAATCTTACCACTGAGCAATCTCTCCAATACCCTACAGATCAACTATTTCTGTGGGACAATGGTAAGAATAGGATGATGGGGAATATCTTCAAGAACTTTTAAGCCAAAGTTATAGTAATAATGAAATTATATTCATTCACTCATTCATTCATTCATTCATTCATTCATTTATTTTCCCTACTTTATGCCCGGGACAACACTGATTCCCTGTTTAACATAAGCAGCAATTTGTCAACTAAAATACAGCAAAATTAAGACTGTTAAGATAATCTACTCATGGTAGTATCTGCAGGCTCATCGATACCATATTTGACATAAAACTTCAGGGTTTGCTATTTATATTTTTGCTCATCACTAAGTGGATTCAAGAATTTCATTAATTACTGAAATTTTCTGTAGGAAAACAAAAGACATTCTAGAAAGCGCAACTACAAACAAACAACATAAAAAGAATCTTAGAATGCAAGTCTTCTTAATAAAGCCAGGGATCAGTGAGACATCTCAAATATGAACTGATATTTCAGCCAGGATCACTGAGAAAAAAATGGTATTAAAGGCAGGGACAGGAACATCTTCCAGTAACACCAGAGACCTTGAGAGATCATGAGTTCATTTCTGAAAACTGACCTTAGTAGTTGGTCTGTGATTTGAGTGGAATTGTCTAGTGTAGGATTCTGTGAGCTCCGGAGGGAAGAGAGGATTCAGATGACCTAATTAGATGTCATCCCATGAGAAAATGTTTAAGGTACTTTGGCTCATGACAACTCTGAAGCCAAGAAGGAGAAGGGTTTAGTACTAGAACTATTCTCTAGTTAATGAACAAAAAATATGTGAGAACAGATATTTCTAGATCAACATTGGATAGCTGTGAGAACTACAATGGTGTGATGATAAACCTTTCTCAAACTTGTTACCGTAGAAGCTATTACTAGAAACAAAAGTTAAATTCTAAACAAAGGAAGTTGAGATCATAGACCCAATGCTAGATAGCTTTAGCTGTCAACTTGACACACTTATGTTGAGGAAGCCTCATTTGGGGAATTGCCACCATTGGACTGGCCTCTGACAATTTCTGTGAGGCATTTGCTTGATTGCTACATGATGGTAGGAATTCTAAGCCCACTGTGGGTGATGCCACCTGAGGGCAGGTTGTTCTGTGTTGTCTAAGAAAGTAGGCTGAGCAGGGGCCGGGGGAGCAAGCCAGTAAGCAGCATTCCTCCATGGCCTGTGCTTCAGCTCCTGCCTCCAGATTCCTGCCCTGGGTTCCTACCTTGGGCTCCCTCAGATATAAACCAAATAAACCCTTTCCTCCACAAGTTGGTATTGGCCAGAGTGTTCTGTCACACCAATTGAAGGCAAACTAGAATAGATACTTATGACATAGTTATAGCTTTAAGACAAGAAGATCTAAAAATGGTGACCCATGCTCCCAGGATCCTATACAAGAGATTAAAAGGAAGGACTTTTCTCCCTTCCCTTAGCAGGGTGCACCACGGTATCCAGTTCTGGGAAGGACACTGGTCCCTTTGTAGGACCTCATGTCACCTGTCCTGATCAGACTTCTCTACTGCTTGAAACATTGTCATGAGTGACATTTCTTCTTCTGTAGGTCTCACCTAGACATCGTTCCTGTAGAACAGTCATCTTACCTACACGTTATCCCTCTGTTGATGTTCTGAACAAGCACAGGAGTATGAGTCCTATGGAAACAGTGGTCTAAGGTTGTTACATACGGATGCATTCACAACTCTCAGAAGACTTGGCTCCGGGAACTAATTTTTTTTATAGTGGAGGGATCTTTATGAAACAGGGTCTTCCTGTAGCCCCAGCTGGCTTGGAACTCACAATGTAGACAAGTTGACATCCATCTCACAGAGATCTGCCTGTCTCTGCCTCCCGAATGCTGGAATTAAAGGCTTGTACCATCATACCCAGCTTTCCAGGCACTAACTTTAAAGGAAAGTATAAATGAATAAATGACTGTGCTGGGAACGATGGGCATCATGAAGAAGCTATAGATGCACCCTCAGATATTTCCCCTGGGGAAGTACAGAACACACAGTCACACCCACTTCCCAAGCACTAAGTAACTCTCTGTCCACCCCCCCTCTCTGCTGCTGCTCTGTAGTAATCATGCTGGGAGAACCAGGGGATTCATTTTACCAGATTGACCCTTAAACAGTGTCAAAAAGAATTTATCTCTGCTCCATTCCCTTTCCTAGCAGGGACACACCACAATGTCTAGATGTTCTTAAAGGACATGCCCTCTTAACTAGCACACATCCCCCCTTCTCCTCTCTCATTCCCACCTACTCTCTAGTAAGAATTTCTGTAGATCAAGTTCTAAGTAAATAGGTATGTTTGAGTTTCCTTTCCATCTTGACTTCTGAGGGAATTTACCTGTGACAAAGAAATTCCACTCTAGGGGGAAAAGTGTTGATCAAGTACTTGGGGTGCTCATAAGCAGGAGGGCATCCGAAAGACTCAAGTGAAGAAGACACAACTAGAGGCCTTGTCCCTCATAGTCCTATGTGGTAAAAGCCTCCTTCCTAGGTGGCACTATTGGGAGTTGGTGAAATCCTGAAAGGTTGTGGAGTGTCTTAGGTCATTGTGGGTATGGCTTCCAAGAGTATTGTGAGAGGTCAACCTCTTCTTCCTCTTCGTCACTTGCTTCCTAACTATGAAATGTTTGGTTTTATTCCATCATTCCATGCTCCAACCATGATATCCTGCCTCATCACAGGCCCAACACTGTGGAGGTTACAGAGCATGGAATACAACCTGAAAAACAGTGAGCCAAAAAACTTCTCTTTACAAGTTGTTAGCTTAGTCATAGTGACAGAAAGCTGCCTGGTATAGATGGTCTTTAAAAGGAGCAAAATGTGTGCACAAACCATGGAAAGTTCTCTTGAACTGGACCACAGACATGGAGTATGGGGGATTAGCGAGAAGATGGAAGTCCAGGAGGCCCCTTCATGGGCATGCTGCATGCCTGCCACCAACTTTGAGTACTGTATATAAACAGCTCAGAGATGTAATTATGCATCTAAAGCGAAGTGGCATGATGAAAACGATTGATCTTTTAACTGTATAAAGTAGATTACAATGGAGAAAAAGGAACTGAAACCTTATAGAAGACTAATCTCCAAGACTAGCTCACAGTGATGCCCAGAATTAGGGTCATCGTAGTCAGAATGGCAAAGAAAAACAGAGGGAAAATGCAAAGTGCACCAACATTCAGTCTGGCTGACTGTGAGGTCAGGAAAGGCTTTCAAAAATGAAGCACAAAAAATGTAACAAAAGGAAATTTGAGCCCTACACATTGGGTTTAATCCAGGAAGGGCTCTTGCAAACTCTGTGGGTGGGGGGCGCTATTTCCTCCAAGAGGATGAAGACATACCCTATAGGCTTTCCATGCTTGAAGTAGACATTTAATTTATAGTGCTGCAAGGGTTTAGAGAATATGAAACATGCAGATAAACATTTGCAGTTATTATTACTGTTATTAAATCGTGACTGCTTTAAAAATCGGTATTTCCCTGCCAAGACACAGACAAAATATCCAATGTATTAAAATAAGGAATTGACTCATCAAAAGGTGAGAACAGCATGCCAGTCTAGAATTCAGCACTACAGGGAAAGGGCAAGAGGCAGACAAATCATTCACTACATTTCTACCAGACTCACATGTCTGTCTGTATGAATGAGACTTCTGTTCTTTCCTCTGTTCTGATGGCCTTGAAACAACCTTGAGATTAAAATGTAGTTTCCCATTTAAGTCTGACTCCAAGGACACAAAATGCTGGTCAGACCAAGTAAAGAAACATGCTTTAGGGAAAGGTGAAATTTCATGAATTCTCACATTAAGTTCATATGTAGTCTCTTAAGACATAGTTTAATATGATTATATTTTCCATGTATAGACAATTCGTATTTCTATGAACAAAATCCCTGAGTCCATCACTCTTGAGTCCAGCCTTGGAAGACAAAAGAAAAATAAGGAGGAACCCAATGGAGGGATGCTTTTGGAAGTTCTCCTTAAGAAATTCCAAATGGACTCTGATATGAACATTTGAAATTTGCCGTTTTGACTTTTTTTCTGGTTCCCTGTCAAGAACTTATAATGCTAACTACTCTTGTCTTTACTTCTCCTTCACATCTCCTAAGCACCGGTCAAGGATTTTCTTTTCACCCTACAATTAGGAGTTATGCAATTTGGGAGTCTTTTAGATAGACCCACTGAAGGGGTACTCCAATTGTCTCACCCCGTGTCCCTGTTCAGCATGGAAGAAGCCAGAGCGGTCTGTGTCCCTATTCCCTATTGGCAATTTGGATAACCTCTTCAAGGGATGGTATGATAAGAATAGGAGGTAGGAATTAGCTAGACAGTTAGGGTAAAAAGACCCCAAAGAAAAGTAGCCCATTTCTTGGCTAAAAGTCAAAATGTCCTTGGGCCTCTTAGCAACATAATCTGTTCCAAAGTCCAAAAATATCAAAAGTATTCGGGGGCTCTTATCGCTAAAAGATTTTAGGGTTACCTCTACAGAGGGGGTAATGTTAGAGTAGCAAAAAGCCCCATTAAAAAAAGAAAGAGTATACGAAGTTGTTCAAGAAAAAGGGGAGATATGGGAGGAGTTGGAGGGGAGGAAGTGGGCGGGGATTTGATCAAAATACCTTATATGCATGTGTGAAATTCTCAATAAAATTTTTTAAGTTAAAAAATATAAACTCTAGGATTTTCAGAATTTACCTAAACAACTGTTGCCTATGTATTTCCCACATGGAATAGTCCTTGTCTCTGGATAGCCATGTGTAAAACATTTAACCATACAATTTTTTTTGTCTTATCCTACTTACTTTAATGATTTATCACACAAGAATGTTGGAAACATCATCAAGTCCAATCAGAAGCCCCAAGCAGACATGTACAAGGGATGTTCCATCTGATGATGAGGGCATTCTACAGCAGTTTATATCACAGGCTACACTCAGGGGACAAAAACATCGGTCTTTATGTTAAAGTTGTCCATGCTGTCAGCATTACTATAAGTTCATATGAGAAACTGCCCAGCTGTCTGAAAAATTCTGTTTCCTTGTGGTCATCCTCCATTTCTGGATCTTACAATCTTTCTTCCCCTTCTTCTGCAGTGACCCATGAGCTTTGGGAGGCACAACCCCTAGTTGTACACAACCCTAGTCAAGGTACTCTTTGCAACCAATAGCTGCTGGGAGGGTGAGAGTCAGTCTTCTTTAAAGGTATGACTGTGGGTAGGTTAACCAGACTCCAGTGGATGGACTCACACTGAAGGATACTTGGGGACACAAATGTGCATCGACAAACCTTTGTGTATGTATAAAGGAGTGCATGAAATTGAGCAGGGTGATAAGGGGGTGTAGATAGAGGGAGGAGGTCTAAGTATAACCAAACTATATTGCATGAAATTCACAAAACTTCAATTAAAGAAATTAATTTTTAAAAAATATTGGGTGCTGGAAAGATGGCTCAGAGGTCGGGAGCACTGACTGCTCTTCCGAAGGAACTGGGTTCATTTTCCAGCACCCATATGGCAGTTAACAGCCATCCTTAACTCCAGTTCCAAGGGACGTGACATCCCTCTTCTGGCCTTTGTAGGCATTGTACAACATGGGTACACATACATATAAGCAGGCAAAACACTCATACTTGTGAAATAAAAATAAATCAATCAAAAAATTTCTTTAACGATCATTGGCTTTAACTGAAGACAGAAACAAGACAGCCTGGACATGTTTCTAGTTTTCACACATCTTCTGTAGCAGAGCTTTCTTCCCATCTCTGTGCCTGTGGAGAGAACACTGTGGTAAGAGTTCATAACTGAGGAGCAGGTCGAATGTACCCTTCTGTTCTACCCCATTTGAATATCTGTTCCAGAGACCAAGTAGGTGATTACTAAAGTCACTGGAGTCCTAGCAGGCACCTCACATTGCTGTTTCTTACTTAGCCAACGTAGATCTGACCCTGACTCTCTTTTACTTTGAATGAGGTTCAAGTAGGTCAATAATAAAATATTAACAAAATATTTATTGTTTCCTCTGTTTTTCTGATGTAAGAAAAGCTCAAGTCACGGAATTCCTCTTCTTACACATAGCGCCTATATTTATTATTTATTGCTACCAGTAAAAGAAAGCAGTAAGATAGACCAAGGGCTCACCTCGGGTGCCTAATAAATATTGATGTCTGAATGTGTGTGTGTGTGTGTGTGTGTGTGTGTGTGTGTGTGTGTGTGTGTGTGTGAAAGAGATGTATAATCTGCTGAAGGAAAAAGTCAGGTTTCTTTGCAAGACATTGCGGGAAAGGCTCTATTATTGAACATGATTTTTCACAGTTTGACACTGTTCTGCTTCAGTGGTAGATTTGTGAACATGGACTGTTCTTTATTTCATCTTCAATTACACATTATTTTCGCATGTATTGCACAGCATTTATATTAAATGGGAATTTTACTACTAAGAAACATCTGTATTTTTAAGCAGTTATTTTCTGTGTCTCTGTTAGAGTTGCACTAAATTTAGAAACTTCTCAATGCTAACAGGAAAGGAAAACTGGTGTGATAACACTTTTAAAAATGCCTTTCATTTGGCTGTAATGAGTGGGTTAATTTGTGGGTTGTCCGTTCTGTTCCAAGAGCACAGTATGGAGGGGACAGTCTTTTCAAAAAGGGTGTTGGGGACACTAGAATGTCCACATGCAGAAGAGAGAAATCAGGTACCTTTCTCACTCAGGAGGTAAAAATCCAACTCCAACTATGAAGTTTCTAGAAGGAACACCAGGGAGTCATTGTCCAGGATTATCTCCTGGGCATGACCTTAGAAGCACTTGCAACCAAAGAAAAGTAAGCAGCATTATATCAAGCTAAAAGCTTTTGCATTTCAAAGGAAAGAACCTGCTCCAGCCGCGAAAGAAGGACTATACAGGGAGGAAATGTTTAGGACGGGGTTGGGGGGGGGATGTTCTGTAGATCTGTTTTATAGCAGGGAGACTGCAAAGAGATTAGATCAGAAATGTCCTCAGTGTAAACAAAACCATGTGTAGTGAGCACTCATATTTCTTGGTTTTATTTATTTCACAACTTAATCCAAATCATCATTTTCCAAAAAAATTGTGTGCATCATTTTTATTTATCAAAGATGTCTTAGTAATAATGCTGGGTGGGGAGACAGGCCTTGAATCAAGAAAAATAAAGGTCAAATGTTCCATTCTTTGTGTGAGCATTCTACTTTTAAAGTCTACAGATAAGAGATATCTGAATATCCATGTTTATTGCTGCAGTGTTTACAATAGCCAACAGTTGGAAACTGCCTAGATGTCTATCAACTGATGAATAGATGAATAAAATATGTTATATTTATACAGTAGAATTTCATTCAGTGTAAAGAAGACTGAAATGATGTTTACAGGAAAATGGATAGAACTGGAGATCATTATATTAAAAGTAATAGACCAAGTTAACCTACCCACCTCCCTCATATCCAGTAAACATGGCTTCATATGGGGACTCTAGATATAAATTTACATATAGATACCTACATAGAGGAAAGGTCAGGAAGAAGAGATCTAAAGCGAAGGGTGAGGGAGAATAAGAGGGAGTCATAGGACATACATGCCATGAAAACAGAGGAGGGGCCTGTTTGGAGGAGAAGGACGATCAGCAAGCAAGAGGGTAGAGTACAGGAAAGAAGAAGGGGACTGAATAGGAATTAAGTACAATGATATGTGTGAGAAAGTCACAATGACCTCAAGTTTCTGTGTACTAAGCAAAGCATTAATTTAAAAGATGCCTGTGGCTGGGCATGGTGGTACACGCCTTTAATCCCAGCACTCGGGAGGAAGAACTCTGTGAGTTCAAGGCCAGCCTGGTCTGCATAGTGAGTTCCAAGCCAGCTGGGCTACAGGAAGACCCTGTCTCAAAAAAACCAAAAAAAAAAAAAAGTTCAAAAAAAGTAAAAAATGTCTGTGGATTCACTGCCATACATGCAAGCAAGATACTCATACATGTAAAAAAAAAAAAATTCCAAAACATCTGTAGATATAGATTCACAAAATTCCAAACCCAAAGGCGTTATATTTGGCTATTACAGAAAATTCAATGAAATTTAAATTGCCAAAGGATGTACAACAACAAGCTATTTTCAGCAACGTGCATGTATACGGACTGCTATGTACTCAGTCCTGTGTCCACAGTGAGTCAGCGGCTCACAGCCTATGTTGTGCACACCAAGGGCAGTAAGGACATGCAATAAGAACATGAACCAGGCTCCCCAAGGTTCCAAGCCCTAGAGTCTGGGGTGATAGTTCCACAGCTGCTAGGGACAGAAACAGGGTTGTCCACACCTACAGCTACTCCACGATGTGTTCTCCTTATTTTTTTCACTTTAGTTAGAAATCAAGAAGTAGATTTCTGTCGTGGACTAGGCTTCTCTGCTAGAAAATAACACATCAAAAACAGTTGTGTTTATCTAAGCATTGTAGACCTTTTAATTTTCTGTCCTCCAAGGGCTCACTTTTAAAAGGTGTGTTATGATTTGTTTCTGGTATACTATCAGTAGCAGAATTCATAGGGTGATTTTATAAACTACCAAACACTCGGCTCCCTAAGAGGAACTCCTTAACTGAGCTAGTCACTGGGTGATCAAACTCACAGTTTCCTTAGCTGAGCATCTCCAGTGTTGAGTCTCCGTAACAGTAATCTAGCTGTTCTTCCTCAACAGAGTAGAACCTCCTCCCCCATTTTGTCACGGGTTCAAGGATCAAATAAGACATTATATGGCTGATCAAGCTGCAAAGAGAAAAATCCATGGAAATGAAAAACAAGAAAATCTTATCAGGTAATAGCAATCTGCTTTGTTAGCAAGTGATTTTATACTCATTTTTTAAATTTTAAAAGATTATTTATTTTTATTTTATGTGCATAAGTGTATTGCCTACATGTATGTAAGTGCACCCATGTCATGCCATGCCCATGGAGGACAGAAGAGGGTCTCAGATCCCCTGGAACTGGAGTTACAGATGGTTGTTATCTGCCATGTAGGTGCTGAAATTCAAATCCAGGTCTTCTGCAAGAGCAGTCAGCACTCTTAACTGCTGAACTATCTCCCCAGCCCCTATTTTATATTCCTAATTAATTTGAAGTGTATAAAAATATTTCATTAGGAGAGTGTGACTCAAAGAAAAGAAAATTTCACTTTTATTACACATTCACTATGTGGAAATGGTTGATTTAAAGCCCCACAAAAGTTACCTTATATTATACAGGGACAAAAGGCAAATGGTGAATATTATGAAAATAAAGAAACAAGTCTTGGCACTCCTATCCTCAGGCCTCTTGGGGTAAGTCTAAAGCACAGCCCTCCGCGCCTTGACTCCCCAAGCCACATTCACCCTTCCATCTCCCCTGCTGTTCGCTACTCCGAGTTTGGGACCTGCGCCATTCCTAGTCTTGGGGCCCCAGAAACAAGTCTGGGCACTCCTATCCTCAGGCCTCTTGGGGTAAGTCTAAAGCACAGCCCTCCGCGCCTTGACTCCCCAAGCCACATTCACCCTTCCATCTCCCCTGCTGTTCGCTACTCCGAGTTTGGGACCTGCGCCATTCCTAGTC
>NW_008357518.1:3119588-3119728 GCF_000622305.1 Nannospalax galili | reverse complement strand
AAAAATTAATAAATTAAAAAAAAGAAACAAGTCTTTTACTTTACTAGTACTATGTGTGTATGTATGTGTGTATATTTATATATTTGTATATGTATATATGTGTGTGTACATAAGATATTTTATAAATTACCATATTTACT
>NW_008357518.1:3111870-3119490 GCF_000622305.1 Nannospalax galili | reverse complement strand
TCTCATATGCAATCTTCACTCTTAATAAATATTTGTTAACTGACCTGTGAGCTAATTAATACTCATTAGTCAGAATTTTTTAATTATTAGCATAGAATGTCCTCTGCTGTTCAACTTGGTGTCTTGAATATTTAATTGGAGCTAGTGATATGAATTAGAAACATTTAGCACATGAAACACGCTGACTAAATGCTACAGTAGGAATTTCACACACATTATTTAATTTGATTATATTAGTTGTTCTTTTGCCAGAAAAGAGGGGCTTGAAAATGATGGAAAGACTGAGAGAAGGAATGCAGGGAACCTAGACTCTGTGGGAACTTACCCCAGTGGCTTCCTTTCTGCAGAGAACCAAGGTTGTCAACCCCTCAACCAACAGAGCATCACTGAGCCAAACTGCAACCATGTTCAGTATTCCAGTAGCCACATTAAAAAATTAACCAGGCTCCAGTGCATGGACCCACACTGATGGACATTTGCAGGACACAAATTTGACTCTATATGCCTAAATATATATACATTTGTAAGTACAAGGAATTGGGCAGAGGGTAATAAAGTGTGGTTCAGATAGAGGAGGGAATGTAAATGTGATCAAAATATATTGTATGAAATTTACAAAAAAATGAGCTAAAAGGGAAATAAAATGAAAAGTAACAGAGGAACAGGTGAAGCCAGCTTTATGGCACTTTCTTTCTTTCACCAAGCATACGAAGACCATTAACCCATCATTCAATGGCTACAGAAACCATCCTGAGATACGTCGAGACTGTCATGCAGCCCATACTGAAACCAATGGAGCTATTTTACTTCCTGCTTTCCATACTACGTCAGCAAAAACTTCATATTCTACATTATATCCTTACTTAATCAAATGGTCTGCTTTCCACATGTAAACTAAATCTAGTTCTAGCAAGCCAAAGAGCCATCCTCTATGTGAAATGGCACCATTCCTTTTTAAACTGACACAGATTCAAGTTGGATAATGCCCCTCAGTCCTTCTGCCCCCATTTCAAATTCTCAGTGGACACATGAGGCTGATGACTAACTACCCTAGCAGGTTCATATGCACGCTGAGGCTGGCATTATCCATGGGCAGCAGGCATCTCACCCAAGGATAGCATCCTCTGAGACTAGATAACAGGAAGACTGCAAGCTGTCAATCAGCTGCCAACTGGTTCTAGCCTAAAGGAACCATGGAAAATAAATTCTTCAAGAAAAGACAAAGTAAATTATTTAACTCATACCAAATAGAGCTGAACTCTACTTTTTATTATTTTTATTTTATGTGTATGAGTGTATTGCCTGCATGTGCATGTGTGTTTGTAAGTGAACCCATGCTGTATAATGCCTACAGAAGTCAGAAGAGAGCATCAGGTCCTCTGGAACTGGAGTCACAAAGGGTTGTTAGCTACCATGTGGGTGCTGGGAATTGAACCTGGATCCTCTGCAAGAGCAGAGCGCTATTAAACACGGAGACATCTCTCCAGCTCCTGAATTATAATTTCTAACTTATGAGAAAGCACAATTAGTTTAGCATATTCGATCTGCGTGTATTTGGGCATGAATAGATTTAAGCCTTTATCCTTAGGGAAAATGAAAGCTTAGGAAAGAATGGGGAAAAACTTAAAAAATACGACTTGGGCAAATTCCTCATCTCCCCATCTTAGCTTAGCTCACACTGATGTGAAAGAAGAGAACAAAGAAACGGCAACAAGCCAAAACTGTCCACAAGACCACGTTGCCATCTTGGTGGGTAAGTACACATCTGTAGACAGCAGCCCTCCACCACAATAAAAATAACCCTTAGTCACTTATTCAAAAACTCTAGTGTACAATAGGCAAGGCTCAAATGATACTTTCTTAAATGTTGCTGTGAAAGTCCTGTACAGAAAATGTCACAAAATATATATTAAGAATTCATCAGGTCAGTAAGATGGCTCAGCAGGTAAAGGTGCTTGTTGCCTAAAGATGCAAGTCTGGTGACCTGAATTGTACCTCCTGAACCCATGTAAATGTCAAAGAAGAGATGATTCATCCTTTGGAATACAGAACAGAGTGGAATGATCCAAGGAACACTCTAAAGAGATGCTTCATTCCAGCACTGCAGGAGCCACTTTAGAAGAGTCATCTGTTTGGTAGACTTAGGAAGGCTTAGCTGGGTGACACATCTTTTCTGGGGTGGGAGTGGGGCAAATTATCGTAGAGCTCACAGTAGACAGCAGACCACATTCTTATAGTTCCCACTGCCTGCCAAAGGCAGAGCAGCAGCTTTTGTATGCTGTGGACACATCCTTCCAACCAACCACAAATAGAAATATTCTAAATTTAAAATACAGAATCTATTGAATACACACAGATGTATTTTCCCTGATACACCATAGACAGTAGTGCAAACCACTGCTTGCATGGATGTTGCATTATAACAGGTCTCATAAGTCATCCACAGATGACTCAATTGCATGGGTAGCTATGGATTTACATACACTTTCCATTCCATAAAAGATACCTGAACATCCTTAGATCCCAGTAACCATGGATTGTTCTGAGGCCAATCCCTCACAGAAACCAAGGGACAACTTAGTACATGCACATGGTGAAATATTCTTCAGTCATTAAAGAAGTAAATATTGCCATTTATGACAGCATAGTTGAACCTGAAAGTTACACAGCTATTTCCTTAAAACTAGAACATTCCTTCCTAGAGGAAGCTCATGAAACTGACAAGACTTACGAGGCCCCCTCTCAAGGTTGTATAAATAATAAATAATTATTGGGGAGAGGAGACTATTCAGTGGAGCTACCCGGAAGATGCACAGGGAACTCCATGGCTGTAACTTTCGTGAGTTATCACCCAAACTCCTATATGTACCAATAAACTCACCCGTTGAGTCTTTGGTCTGTCATTGGAGCCCTATCTGTAGTGAATAGATATCTGTTCACATTTTCACAAGAGTCACACACTGAAGGGTGTTATTGTGAGAGAAGCAAACCAGACACAGAAAGAAAAATACCATGTTATGTGCCTTCTGTGTTCATTCTAGAGAAAAGGTGCTTCTCAAAGTCAATTATTTTATGTCTAAAGCTTTCTAGAAAGACTCTCATTTCTTAATGATGAGCTAAGAGTTAACTATGAACTCATCACTTTTAAATAAAAGTTCAGCACAAGAAGGAAGCTGAATAAATCATTGTGTTCTTGGGCATTTGGTAACTGGAAAAGGCCATCCATGGATGTAAACACGGTCAAGATTTTCAAATGTGTATCTATGACATATGCGAAAGTCCACAAAATGGCAAAAATGCTCATGTGTGCCCATTTTTCTAACAATATCATGGTAAAATTCCAAGTAGAATTTGTTATAAACTTTTTGTTCTCAACACAATGTTTGGTGCCATACATACATCTACTGTGTCCTTGGGAGCCAGGGTTGCATGTGTCTCATACACAGGAATCGTTCTGGATAAAGAATCGGGAAACCCATGTCTTCTGTTGATTTCTCTTCAACTATCTGTCCCTTGCAATAGTTCTGTGTCTTACCCAGACACTGTCCAAGTCCTTACCATTCTAAGCAACCATAACCAATTTCTCACTTTTAACCTGTTCACACTTTCAGGGCTGTTCCTTAATTTTTCAGTGAGGACTCAGTACTGTAAATATTCTGTGATTAGCATGAATTTTGTCTCCTTGTTCTCCACAAATCACTCTGTTAATTTATTAGAAGCAAAACAGAATCCTCTTTCTTACTGTTCTAATTTAAGCAAAGTGATTAGTATGACAAAGTCAATGAAGGCCTCCTTGTTTCTTACAACTGAAAAGATAAAGAAATAAAAAGCTGGGTTTTCACCAAACTTTAAATTGGGAGAGTTATTTTAAAAGTACATAAAAGAGACAGATGTACTTTTTATTTATTTCAAGGTAAAACAGACATGGCACACTATTGATTTTTAAAAATATTTTCTTCAGAGAGCTCGATATAATTTTTCTAGTCCTCTTTTAGTGACAGCCTAAGGATATAGAAAGGGATTTTTATGACTGTATATCATCATTAATCCTGAAGTTCTTCAAACTAAGCAAGGCTGGGCTAATGCCAACAAGACAGAGTTGAACAGAAGATGCATGCAGACTGTAGAATTTAGGTTCAGGAGTCAATGACACACAAGAAGATGGAAAAGACAGACCTTTCTGTTGCTGCAAAAGAGAAAACAGAATGGAGATAGGTAAGTTGCAGAGGATGAAGGAAGGAGCAGTTCTTCACCTGATTCTAGTACCACATTCAAAATAGCACTCACACGGAGGTGTGCATCCAGAATGGTAGTCTGCTCGCCACAAAGAGGTGTTCTATTGGTATGTGAGAAAACTGAAAAGGATAACGATTTTGTACATGTATGTGTCATGTATGATAAAATTAAGTTGATGTCAGATAAGGAATCTTACCAAGATATTATTTAATTTCTACTTCTACATGAGATCTGTATTGTTAGTTTATTTAGTAAAGGTGAGATCAGTTAGATCAGTTATCCAAACAGTTGGATAAACTTTTCATTTGAATTTGTTTTTGATCACACGTGTGCATACTCCATGGGGAATGGTTGCAGACCTGAAATACATCTAGTTTAACAGAATCAAAAAACAAGTGGGAAATTATCTGCAAAGATCTGTGAGGGTAGAAGTATGTGTTTTTGTTGTAGGGTATGTAAACAAGTATATCGATAGATTTTATTTGGGTTCTGATTTCTAATTAGCCCAAAAAAAAAGAACCTTTCAGAGGTTTCCTTGGAAAAGTAGAGAAACTATCAGTAAATTACTTAAAATACTTAAATTACTTAAAACCCAGAAAAAGATTAAAAAGATTTCTCTGTTATGAATAAAATGATGCTTTTTAATGCTTGCATTCTAAGACCATATGAATTTTTAGTTAATGAGTTTGATAAGTATTCATATTTGAAATTAATTTTACTTGAGTATTGAAACCTACCAACGTTAACAAGAATAATGTGCAGCCACTTTTCACTTGTTACTTTGACATCTCACTAAATTGTTCAAATAGGACTTGAACTCACTCTGAAGCCCAGACAGGCCATAAACTTGAAACCATCCTACCTCGATGTCCCAGAGTTGGGATGACAGGCCTGTGCCAGAATGCTCATTTAAAGAATAATGTCTTGGGGCTGGAGAGATGGCTCAGTGGTTAAGAGCACCCGTTGTTTATGCAGATGACCTTCAGTAACTCCAATCACTGGGGATCCAACACCCTCATCTGTCTTGGAGGCATTTGATGACATGGGTGCACTTACGTACATGCAGACAATACACACATAAACATAAAATAAAAATAATAAATAGATGCCAGGTGTGGTGGCACACATCTTTAATTCCAGCACTTGGGATGCAGACGCAGGCAGATCTCTGTAAGTTCGAGGCCAGGCTGGTCTGCATAGCGAGTTCCAGGTCAGCTGGGGCTACAAGGAGACCTTGTCTCAAAAAAATGACCAAAAAATATAAAAAAGGATAGTTTCTTTATGCATCTTAATTTTTAGAAAAATGAGAATAAAAGCAGAAATCCTGTAGACCATAGTAGATACAGTTCTGTTGGATTTGAGGTACGTTTTAGGATTTTTTAATATTTTAAAGGATTTAGTTTGTGATAGTTAATTTATTCTTCTGGTAATCTGACAGGTAGTATCTAATTTGTATCTTGACCTTCAATTACTGTTTAATAGACTTTTGAAGCTCTACTATGGTTGATAAGCTGAAGACTCACAGTTACACTACATCCTGGCTTCATAATTGTGGAGTGTTGGTCTTCAGCATACTCATCAGAGCAGCTGAGAGTATTTGTGAAGGGACCCTAAAGATCAGGCATATTGATTGTTCCTGTTCCTTCATAGAGGGAGGGTGGAGAAGCATCATGTGATGCTCACCTGAGACTCTAGCTGCGCGCTCTCGAGCTAGCAGCTGTCTGTCCTTCTGCCCTAACTGCATGTGGTTTCATGGTCCCAGGAGGTGCCAGAGTATGTATTGGATGGAAAGGTAACTTACGGAGGCAATACTACCCAGCTGAAAGGAAGTTGTTACCCATGCTGGCATGGAAACCCAGGCACCTGTAAGTTACCCTCAGGACCCATACCCTATAAGCAAACGCGCTGATTCCACAAGCTGGGCTTTGGTGGAATCACACTTTGCTCTGTTGTTGATACCTAATCTTGTGGTGGAGATGGGGGAGTAGACATGTGCTTATATCTCCCCAGGGAAAGAGTTCACACAGCAATAACAAAAATAAGAAATTTAGTTTTGGCTGAGATAAAAAGGTGACAGAAATTTTGCTACATCATTGTATGATGCCCCACAAATATGTATAACTTGAATGAATCAGATAAATATTGTAAATCAAAAACTTTCAAAACAAAATTACTTCTTTTTCATGTCAGATTCCTCTGGCGTGGGATTATATGGTTTGGAACACCACACCATGCCCTGTCTCGACCCAGGCTTCTACTAAGCTTCATCCCAGCATCTGATGACTGCGAGATCTGGATTCAGATTGGTCCCTTCTGACATTCTAGCCATGACCCCCAACTTTCTTCCTTAGGGCTCGTCCTGTCTGAGGCTCAGATCTCTGTTCACACTGTTGTTTGCAATTCAGACACTCTTCCTTGTTCCTTTTCAGTGTCGCATGGACTTCAAATTTCAATTTTATTCCAGTTCATCTAAAACTCTCTCTCTCTGGTTACCCTATCCACAGGAATAGGAAGATCTTTTGTTGCATTTTCACAGTCAAGTGACTTCTGTTTCACTTACTTTGCGTGCTAGATTATAAGCGCCCAAAAGTAGGGACTGCTCTATGCTTATGGTTCCAAATGTCGCAGCTCTCCTCATGAACATATGCTGGTATACAAAGCTGTTAGTGCTGCTCAACATTAATTATAACTATGCTTGAGTGTGTGTGTACCTGAATGCATGTATGCTTGTACAGAGGATGAGTTACACTTCATGGCAGATTTGGGAGTGACCTGAGATCCCAGCTGATAGCAACCTCTTGAACATAAATGTGCATAGCAGTATGACCAGGATGCTAATCTACTCCTTAAGGAATAATGAAGAATAGATTCAGAAAATCCATTCATACAAACATTTTTATTGACATATAATTCTATAACAGTATATGCATTTCTACATAAAATGCACATTACTGATGGAGGACCGAGTGGTCACAACAGAGAAAGAACCCAGGGCTGGAGAGATGACTCAGCAATTGAAGAATAGATTCAGAAAATCCATTCATACAAACATTTTTATTGACATATAGTTCTATAACAGTATATGCATTTCTACATAAAATGCACATTACTGATGGACAACCAAGTGGTCACAACAGAGAAAGAACCCAGGGCTGGAGAGATGGCTCAGCAACTAAGAGCAATGGCTGCTCTTGCAGAAGATCCAGGTTCACTTCCTAGCACCCACATGGTACTCATAACCATCTCTAACTCCAGTTTCAGGGGATTCAGACACTCTCTTTTGGCCTCTGCAGGCACTACATGCATGTGGTACACATACATACAGGTAAAACACTTATACACGTAAAATAAAAATACATCTTTAAAAAAAAGGAATGTTAAGCC
>NW_008357518.1:3109573-3111811 GCF_000622305.1 Nannospalax galili | reverse complement strand
TATTTAAAAGTTTTTAAGTTAGGTTTATTGAAGTCTAACCTGCATAAAAAATTGTTCCATGTTTATACACATATTTTGATGAGTCTCAGCAAATGGTAACCAGTTTTATAAGCACAACAAAGACAACAGAGAATATTTTCATTATCCAGAAAAGCTCCCTGCTGTACCCATTTCAACTTCCTGGTCTCGGTTACCCACTATTCAACATTCTTCACTGCAGTTTGATTTTTTTTTCTAGAATGTCATGAGTTTCTTTGTAATATTTTCTAGACCTCTGTGAAGACATTTTCTAGCAAAATATTAAATACTGACATCTTTGGGTTCTCTCATCTCTAAAATGATACCAAAGTTTCAAAACTAAAATGCCAGTTCATCTGTACAGAAAGAGGTACAGAACAGGATCTAAGCTTTACTGTGCACCCAGAGCCTCAGGGAACAGTCTCCTTAAGATTCAGATTTTCACCCTGTTTAGGGTTTCACAAGTGTTCTGCATTTTTAAGATGTTCCCATGGGAGGCACCAGGGATGTTGTTCTGGGGATTCATGTGGAGGAGACAGGACACTGAAGAGAACGACCTCATTTGAATCATCCATAGCTAAATAGCAAATGCATCCAGTGGCAGTGCACACAATAGACAAACACAGTTGCACATAAAACACAAGTTTATGCATAAGCATAAATTGTAGTAGAGGTGCCACAAGTTAACATAAAATGTTAGCCCTGGCAGGCCTCACACAGCTTTTATGTCCTCACACCTGTCATTTCAAAATGTTATTCTTTATTAAATATGCCTGCCTAACTGTATCGAACACTCCAGGGATTTGTCAGCATTTAATTTATTCCTTGTGGTCTATAAACCATGAATATCAATTTTCACAACTACATCATGGGTCAGAGGCCCTAATGGGTGTGAAACAGGGCGTGTCCTCCTGTAAGCCACAATTAGCTTTCAAGAGGAGAAGCTGCATTCTGCCTTGGGAAGTAAACAAGGACAGGCACCAAAAGGTACTGCAAAATCAATTCTGTGGTCACACATGAGGGTTTGGGCGCTAGATTTTTAGAGTCACGCCATCTGATCTACTTACCACACAAATCTTCACAATTGGTTTGGTGTGCTCACGAATCACGGTTATTATGTTTTACTTAGTAGGTTCATACTAAAGGCTGCAAACTTGCATGTGTCCTGACATCTAGCTGTGCCTTATTATAAATATTCTCTGAAACATATATTGTAATGGAACAAATTCTCTGCAAATGCAACATTCAGTTGAAGAAGATTCATCTCACCTCCACCTTGCCCCTACAAGCTTCTGATGAGATGCCACAAGTCATAATTTGTACTAGTTACTTTTCATATTGCTGTGATAAAATATCTGCCAAAAGCAACTTACAGAGAAAAGCCTTATTTTAGCTCATGGTTTTCGGGTCACTCTGTCATGGCTGGGAAGGCATGGCCCTAGGTACATGAGGTGGCTGAGCTGGTGCACAGTCAGGAAACAGAAAGTGGAAAACTGGCTCTGTCCTTCTTCTTAAGAGGAGACACCAGACCAGAGGGGGTGGTGAAAATGACACTCAGGGTGGATCTTACTAACCATAGTTAATCCTCTCTGGAAATACTTGCATAGATACTCCAAGAAGTATGCCTCACCAGCACCTTATTCTACTTCTTAATCCAATCAAGTTGATAATGGACATGAAGTGCCACACCACACCTTGCTTGCCTTTAAACAAGAGAAGGAGCCAGGATGTGCTGGTCCACAACAACTGAATGCAGGAAGGTTTGAAATTTGCATGAAATGGGCAAGAAGGGAGGGAGGGCAGAAGGCCACCGCCGCGAAGGAAGAGAGGAAGGAAAGAAGGAAGGAAGGAAGGAAGGAAGGAAGGAAGGAAGGAAGGAAGGAAGGAAGGATGGATCTGCCTTAGCAGGAGAGAAGGAAAGCATTCTGGGAAGGCCATGGTATGAGAGGGAAAGGTGGAGATAATGAGGAAGGGAAGGTTGACAGGAAGGGGCTTCACCTCGGACAAACAGCAAATTGGGATCATGAAGATGACATTTTGATGAGTTACATGTTACACCTAATGATATTGGCCTTGGTTATCTATTTTTATTCAATGGATACTACTTAAAGTCTAGAGGAGCCATAAAGAAAAGCTAAAAGTCATTAACAATTCAGGCCCTAGCATTAAAAAGCATAAACTTGATTAAATGAAAGTAAAGAGTCATTTTAGTTACAAAAA
>NW_008357518.1:3098172-3109497 GCF_000622305.1 Nannospalax galili | reverse complement strand
ATGTATATTATGTATATAAATATACATTTATGTATATATTGTGTATATTATGTATACAGATGTTTTTCCCTTTTTGTAATTGATTAAATCCTTACTTTTGTCATTAAGTTATAAAATTCTTTGTTCTAAGATCTTTTGATAATCTCAAGAGTTTTAGCAACTAATCAATAAAACAAGATACCTGCCAAAAGAATCATTTGACTAAATTGAAGTTTTTCAGACTAAATGTGTAAATGTCTTACACTATCTAAAGATGATTATGTCATGCGTACTGGTGAGGGGTCATCAACTGCGTCTCATTTATGGCATTCTGGATGAGACTATATTATTTTCCATTACCTATTGATTGCTCAAGGACTGATCAAGAAGAGGCATTGATCATATCCTCCTTGCATTGTATTTACATATCCACCAACAGCAGTTTCTCGCATCACCACCAGAAAAATGAGAATGTAACAGCTACATGCAGCACCTCCGTTCTCCTCCAGTCTATGCACCCAACACGTCAAATTAAGAATGAAGTAGAGTTCAAAGGGACTCTGATTGGATCTTGATTGCTGTGAGCATGCTCCTTGGTTAAATTTCCCTCTACAATGCTACAAATAAATAAGTGTAGATACTCTCCCGAAAAGCCTGGAAGTTCCCACATTCAACGGATACTACTGCAAGTCTAGGGGAGCCATAAAGAGAAACTAAAAGTCCTTAATAATTCATCCCCTAACATCAAAAAGCATAAACTCAGTTTAATAAGAGTTAAAAGTCATTTAAAATAACTATTCATCTGTGTGTTGATTCCATCTTATTTATAAATCTCAAATCGTCAAAGCTATCGTTTCAATTTCATATATTATATAAAACCATGTTCCTTTCTTATTGTGACTTCTTTGCTGAATCTACAAAAATATACTATACGTCCTGTTTTTCCATGAAACAATTTCTAATGGGTAAAGTGGGCAGTGTTCAGGTATGAATCTTTTATTCAGAGTCTCAAATACAGATTTCAAGAGCACCACCCACCACCACTAGAAACTTCCATCTGGGCCAGGGTTGTCTACAGCTCACTGATCAGAACATGTGCTTAGCAGACCCAGCACCCAGAGCTCAATCCCTATCAGCAAAAACTAAATAAAAAACAAACAGAACAAATTCCACGTAATTCAAATGGCTGAGTATAGTCAAGCCATGTTACGGCTTTTGGGTCCAAACTGCAAGGATGAGAGACACACTCAGTGCCAGGCAGTGAGATGAAAGATGATGAAGATTTATGAGAGACTTCAGACCTCTTATGTAAAGAGTGAAAAAAGTTAAGAAGAAATGACAGACAGTAAAGTCAGGCAAACACGTGGGACAGTCTAAAGGATATTCCTCCACCTTTGAAGATATGCATGGAGTGGAGGGCTTGATTTTGCCTTGATTTCCTATATACCAGTCAGGTTCTTATAGGACCAGACAAATATTCCTCTTAGTCCCAGGGATAAGACTAAGTATATATCTAATTAGGCACTAAACCCAACAGCCAGTGTCCCCAGAATGCATTCCAACCAATGCAATTTATAACTGAAATACAATTATATGGTATGTACCCTCAAGATAACATCTTTCATGAACTCTTAATAAAACTTTTGAAAATTTAAAATGGGTAATATTTCCAACATGTTTTAAATGCTGCAGCGACTGTATTATAAGCCCTGGTTATAAATTTGAGTCCAGTCAGTGTCTTCTATGCCATGAAATGCAAGAACCACTCTGGGGTTATATTCAGGACATACTACAATTTATTGAAGCACAGATTAACAGAAAACTATTCTTTATATACAGGCTAAGCAACACTGCAAATCTCACCAAAGCATGACTGGATTTGGTTGGTATTCTCTTATCTTTCCTAGTTCAATCATGTCCTATTCCTGCCAGAAGAGTCCCTGGGGACATGACCTTATTAGAAATGGGGTTATTATAACATACTTCATTAACGTGAGTTGGAACACAGTCAGTTCCTACTCCAGTACCACTGGGTCCTCCTGAGAATTCCCTGAGAAGACACAGGCACCCAGGCCGAACACATGGTAAGGGAAGATCGGAATGGCATAATCTGGAACAGACTCCCAGACTGTCCTCTTCAGCTCATTGCCAGCTCTGAAGACACCTGGATTTTGGATAAAAACTTTATAACAGAGAAAATAAATCTCTGTTGTTTTAGCTCCATGATCGTGAACATCATTACCTTAGAAAAGCAAAGGAGATGGTGGGCAGGACAAGGAAGAACCCAAGAACCTCCTGAAGGGCCTGGGACCGTGCTGAAGTCACATGACCCCATTCAGTGGTCAAGTGGGTAATACCCTCCTTTCCACTTTCAAGAAGGACTTGGTTAGATGATGAATTATATTTTCACAGAACAAGTAATCTGCAAGTATAATTTCTAGGTTTTTATTTGTGCCCTAAATATCCTTCAGCAAGCGACTGAAGGCACTCTGATAAATGGAACTTGTGACTTTCCCTTTCCAAACCTCACAGTATGAGTAATGAAATAAAAATGGCACAACGATGTAAACAAGCCTTTAGTTTCTTTACTGAAATGCTGGCCACTGTCACAGCAGCTCTGACAAAGAATCAACGCCCAGTTACACGGCTGCGTTTTCCTCTCCAATCTGTGTTATTCTTCTGCACCTTGTACCAATTATAACTCATTTTCTTGGCGGCCATTGCAGCATCACCCTGACCTAATTCTTTCTCTCTAGCCCGTTGTCTCTACTTGCTCTAATTAAGGGAGGAGATAGGAAAGAAAGGACCAACATTTATCAAAGTACAGTTACTGAAAGTGTGTTTCATTGCAGAGCAGTGAAAGGCAGACCATGCTAGTAAGGGCTGAGTTCTCACGATGAGACAGGTACTGTGGCCTCCAGCTCATGGAGCATCAGACATTGAATCCAATCCAGGGCACTCATTTTGAAATGGCTGTGGTTGCTCATCATAAGCAAGGAAATGGAGACCCAGTACATCAAATACTAATACTTCAGAGAATACTTCATACTTAAGTCCTTGATTCCATCATGGTTGTGTTTTTTACTGTGTCACCTTGGACAAGTCACAGAGCATTCCTGTACTCTTTCTTCACCAGACAGTGAGTGTAATTACAGTATCACCACAAAGAATGTGACACAATGTTGTTTACAATGTCTAGTTGCACAATATCTCTATTTATAAATTCAGACGGTCACTGCAACTAATGTAATTATTTGCATCATGATTGTTCACACAAAGGAAAACTAATTGGTGATAAAATAGTCCTGACCTTTAAACATACCAATGCATACTTAATGTATACTGTGGCGGTTAGAACAGTTTCAACAATACTGAATGTCCTTATCTATGTAGCTGTTGGTTGAGTTTCAAAAGGCTAGAATTGTTTTAAAAAGCTAAAATAGGTCATTACTGTGATAGTTGGAAACAGAAAGCACAATACCATAGCACATAGTAGGTGGGGGAGTGGTGGTACACAGTAGGTAGGTAGTGGCGGCACACACCTATAATGCCAGCACACATCAGGTTGAGATTGGAGGATCTGATTGTGAAGTCAAGATCAGCCTGGGCTATACAATGAATTCAACAAGCTTAGGCTACATAATGATACCCTGTCCCCCAAAACAGGGAAAAAGAACAGATAGCACCTATGCATTTTCCACCCTAGCCTCTGTCTGTATCTGGACAGTGTCACGTTTTTTCCACACAGTGGGTAGAGGACATGAGACAGGGCTCTGGGGCTCTGGAATGAGATGCAAAAAGTCGCTGGATGTTGCAATGAAGCAGGTAGTACAAAAAGAGACAACTGAGGAGGACGGGTAGAAGAGTGGGTACCAGAGGCAGGAGGGATGCAAAGGAAGGGGGCTTTCAGCTTTAGGAGATAAACAGGTCCTGGAGCTCTGGCTACAACAACATGGCCAGAATGGAATGAACCTTCCTGAGCTGTGTATTTTAAAATGGCTAAAGTGCTATATTAATGCTATGTGACTTTCCACAATTACTATTTTTTAACTTGTAAAGAAAAGAAAGTCCCATAACTTGTTTTAGGGAGTTCTGATTTAATCTGACCAGTGATGAGAAGAAACTAGGAGCTTTCAAGGCAGGAGCTGACATTAGTCAGTCCACCGAGAAGTCCCTGCCTCTGATATTGCCCGGGGTTGCTCTGAGCAAAGTCAATGAGCACATCTGTCTGTTTTCTTTTAATTGTGGTTAGCCTCAAAATTTAGCTTCAGGAAAGAAAAGCTAACTCATTCTTTCTCTAGCAGTCAATACACTATCTGAAACCATTTAATCTATTTCATGAACTGTTTTAAAGCAAACAAAATACATTGTAAGTCAGATATCTACAGTAGAATGATGAGTACCTGCATCCTACATAAATATGGAACGCTCACATTGTTCTTTACCCCTCCTCTTGTTTTACCTCCTCCTTCCACAGGAATTAGACCTCAGTATGCAAAAATAGCCAATTCCATGTCATGGACAGAACCCTCCATGTAGTGTCCACTTACAGCAAGAAAGTTGGAACTTTTCCTGCTATCATTTTCCTCTGAGAAAATCACTGGTTCTCAAACTATGGGCTTTTCAGAACATCTGGGATCAATACTGGTGTGTCCTGGGGAAAATTCTTTTCTAAAATTTAGAAATGGCAAGCCCACCCAGTTCACTGAAGAGAACTTGTAGAAAAGATTGCTTCCTTATTAAATGTCATTCAAAATACTTTCTAAAGTCTATTTCTCCTCATCTAAGACAAATAATGTTAGTTTGTTAAAGCAGCACAGGATGTTGCCAGTGAATGTAGAAGTCACTCTGAACTTAACAAATGACTTGGAGCACAGGTTTTATCAGTAAAACATGCTATTTCTGAATTAATTCATCAATATTATGCAAAATGGAATGCGACACTAAATATCTAACCTCTCCCCATCCACTGTTACCCTACCCTAAATCTGTCATCTCTTACTTTGCACTGTACATTTAAATTGCTTTCATAGATTTGGTAATTTTACCTTCTTAGTTCAATCTGACACCCATCATATTTTATGACCTTGGACAGGTGGCCAGGCAGTGGACACAGAGGGACCAGAATATCCAGGAAGATTTTTGCTCGTCACTTGCACACTTAGCTATCTGTTCCCTTTGTCTTCAACCTTGGTGGAAACTGGGAAAGTTGGGAGAAGACACAGGGAAGCTAGGTACTATAATACTGTTGGGCCAGGACTTATCACTTATTTCAAAATGACTTCTATGTCACGTGCATTGACAGATGGAGATACACACACACACACACACACACACACACACACACATATACACATATGTACCTAGCACTGCCCCCATCACATATAGGATAAGATCTTTCCACCAGTATGCCAGTATCTAGTAAAATATTCTAAGGAAGGGAATTTATCTCACCCAGGCATCACTAACAGAAGGAAAATCAGGAAGGAAAATTTGACTCCTTAAAACCATCACCTGAAAATTCCTGAGACTATATAAAAAAGGGTCATTCTGATGAATTAAGCATGTGAAGAAGTATGATAGTGAATATTAAGAAGTTTCTATCACAGATGTACTCATCAGCTGACTTCAACCAGGACAAGTGAGGCAAACAGTACAGAATGCCTAGCCAAGTGTGGGGCTTACTTGAGGGTTTATGAATTCATCAGGAAGGTCTATTTGTTTTGGTCAATTACACACTATCAGATCCAGTCCTTTCGAAGACTGCATCCAATTAGTAATTTTCCAGCTACTGGCCTGAAGGACTGTTCCAAACCACAGAGAAACTTGTCATATCACACAGAATTCCTTTACCCATGTAGTATATCTAGTCCTGCTTCTCACCGCATTGCTGGTCACTGACTGTCTGCTAAGCTCTCTTAAAACAGCATAGCTCCTCATACACTGGAAAAGATACCTAAGAGTATGTTGGTCACTCTGTGAATGATGGTTACAAGTGAATGGAAAGAAAATCTGCTGCTAGGATTTGAAGTTTCCAGAGGACCCCCCCACCACACACCCACACACACACACACACACACACAGCTGAGCTGCAGAAATACTCAGATCTCACAACTTTACTTTTCCAAATTTGTCCTGATAATTGCAATTTACAGATTTTTTTTCCTAGCACCACACATGTACAACAAATCACAAATACCTACTTCTGAAGAGTCGGGTGTCATTACAAATTGTTCTGTAGGAATCCGGTTCAGTGAGGATTCTATTTTTTTTTTTTTTACTTTAATGTATTTATCCAACAACAAAACCCCAAGCCAGTGTCAAGTTAGCCTGGCTAGGACAATGCTGTTCAGTTATATTACGAACAGCATGGAAAGTTTGTCATCTTACCTGAATTTTTGAGTTATAGCTTATCACAAACTTGCAAATCATTTTAGGAAACCATACTGATTTTTTTTTCTTATCATCAACTTGACCCATACTAGAAGTCACCGGGAAAGTGGGAATTTGAGTTGAGAAATTACTCCATCAGGCTGGCCTTTGGACATGTCTGTGAGGTATTTTCCTAATTGCTAATTGAGGTGGAAGGGCACATTCCACTGTGGGAGGCTCACTACCCTAGGCCTGAGATGTATAAAAAAGGTAGCTGAGCAAGCCAGGGAAAGCAAGTCAGTAAGTAGTGTTCCTCCATGGTCTTTACTTTAGTTCCTGCCCTGGTCTCCCTCGATGATGGGTTATAAACCCTGTAGGCTAAAATAAACCCTTTATTCACTGTAAAAATAAAAGCATAGCAGGATGGAAGAGCAGAATGGAAGAGCCATCCATAAGCACCCCATTAGAGGAAAGTAGTGGCAACATGTGAGGAATATCTTTCATACCATTCAGAGGTGAGTATCATGACATGACAGGTGAGTAAGCAGCTTACAGACTCTGTGCTTCATGCTCCTTCTTGATGGAGAGACTGTGGTCAGTTAAGAATTTTATCAAGCCTCTTGGAGGGTGCCATCCCTAGTGATCAAGTCAATAAAAAATACCTTTTTGTCTTAGGCAGCAAGCTAAAGCAGTGATTGAAGATATGTGTTTTGAACACTGGTCTGGAAAAATATATGAAGGAAATCACAACAGGCACCTCAAAACGCTTTTATTAATGAAACAAAAAGCAAACCTAGAAAAAATTAGGAATGGTCATTAAATTTTAATTTTCTTTCAAATTTTAATGTAAAATGTATTGAAATGTAGAATGACATGCATTAATAATAATAAAGGAAGCATGTCTTGAGTTTGTTGTCTTGGATATATGAATGATATTTTATAATCCATTGGATTAACAAATGGATTAAACGTCAGGCAGGGTGTTCTGGGCTTCTTTTTGATGTCTGAGAGGACGTTTGTAAAACAAGAAAGCCCTACTAATAGGAACATATCAATCCCTTTGCATTAAAGTGACAGAATGCTGATCCAACTTAAAATGCAAGAAGAATCTATTAAATCAAAATAAATGTAGCAGAATTTATAAATCCAGGTTATTCTATATTATTTCATGTATTTCATTTAAGATCATTTGTGGATAGCCTGAAAACATGAATTGCTGCCTCATTCTTTGTTTTAATGGCATCTGACCTATAACAGAAAACCCGCAGAAGTGAAATTGTTTACTTATGAGATGGAAGACAGAGTTCAAAATGATTCCTTACTATTTGTTTATTATTGTATTTTATAGTTTGGCTAATGGAGTCAG
Source organism: Nannospalax galili (assembly GCF_000622305.1). NCBI lineage: Eukaryota > Metazoa > Chordata > Mammalia > Rodentia > Spalacidae > Nannospalax > Nannospalax galili. Next base: position 3,101,780 of record NW_008357518.1, on the reverse strand, counting down.
GCAATGAATTAGAAAGAATTAGAAATGTGGGGATCAGGTGGGGATAGCATTAATAGCAAACAATTGAATGACAGAGAGAAAAATCCAACACCAGAGGAACCATTGAGGAGAATGAAAGAAGATTTGTCTGTAGAAAAAAAGCAAAATTGGGCTGAGAGACAGCTCAGTCAGTGAAGTACCTTCCCTGCGAGTATGAAGATCTGAGTTTTATTCCTAGAACCATGTAAAAAGTAGGGCATGGTGTACAAGCCTGTAATCCCAGTGCTGGCGAGGGCCCAGAAACAGGCAAATCAAGAGCTTTTGCTGGAGGGCCTGGCTGAATCAGTGAGCTCTGGGTTCAGGGAGAAACAGTGTCTAAAAAATCAAGGTGGAGAGCAACTGAGGAAGATACCTGATATCAAACTATCCTTTCCCTGCCCCACACATACCAGTAAGGCTATATCCTAAGTTGTTTTTCTCTCTTATTGAAGCAAAATCAATGACTTCCGTGTATAGAAACAGAAAGCCATTTAATAGGACTGAAATCCCCAACCTGTGACTTGTCGTGGCAGGCTGTCTGGGGTTAAAGCCACACATGGTCTATGACTGGAGGTGTAGATGGCCTGTCGCTTCCTCCTTCTAGCCTCCAATGCCAGAGGAAACTAAGGCCTGGGACTTCTGCCCTCTTGTGCTGTGCATTCACACCATTCGGCACAGCTGAGGTGGTCTCTGACCCTAAGTGTGTCCTAGCAGAAACTGGACAGCAAATCACTTCTGCTGTCCTAGAATGCCCTAGAAAGTTCTACAATTTTTAAAATCAGTTCCCATCACAAAATTCCATGAGGTTCCATATCTACATATTAATAAAAGAATAACTTCATTACTTGGCAAGCTCCATTAGGGGTAAGTTTTCAACTGAATCCATGAGCTGCCATGAAAGTTTAAGGTGATGCTAATGTCTATATCATTAAAATATCACAGCTCACTGTAATTAAAATATCACAGCTACTCAATTCTCAGACCAGGGCATCCACTCTGGTTTGACTTCATAGTCCATTATGTCTTTGTCAAGTATTATTTATTTTTTCTTGCTATTCTGTCTAAAGCATTCTTTAAGCCATTCCTAAATTTCTTCATATAGTAAGAGACACATTTAAAGAGTTGGAGATGTGCAAAAGAGGAACAGATTAAGAAAAAAGGACTACCAAGAATTACCCCAGGCAGTCAGTAGAGAAAATCCTTCTAGCAACTACTCTCTGGAAAGGGAGAGGGCAGAAGCAGAACTAGACCAACGAGTGCTCAGGGACATCTGTCACTCAAATGCTGTGTGCCCTGACATCCATCATTTTACTCACTGAGGCTCAGTGTCCTTTGCTGATGGTGGGAGCCAGTGAGGCACAAGAATAAATTAGGTGACATGGTGCTCAACAGTGTCTGGCCCCTGCTAAGTACTCCTTCTATGAACAGCAATTATTTCTAGACTTAATGCTTTGACATGCTAAATGCTGTATGATTGTGGCAAGACTTTTATCTATTTTGATTCTTCACTTTTCTTCTAAAAAATAAAAATAAATGAAATAACTATCTAGAGTTGAGATTCATTTAAATGATTAGGGAAACCATGGAAAACGTTTAACATGAAGAATTAAAATAAATCAATGATTATGATAGTTTTGAAAATCATTTTAAGATGTCAATAAAAATATTGAGTTTTTTTTCACTAACCAAAACTTCCAAAAAGTTTTGATTAAGAACAAGGAAGTAAAGCCAGGTGTGGTGGCACTTGCCTTCGGTCCCAGACTCAGGAGGCAACAGGTAGGCAGATCTTTGTGAGATCAAGGCCAGCCTGGTCTACACAGCTACATAGGAAGTTCTAGGACAGCTGGAGCTATGGGAAGACCCTGTCTCAAAAAGAGCGGCCTGGTCTACACAGCTACATAGGAAGTTCTAGGACAGCTGGAGCTATGGGGAGACCCTGTCTCAAAAAGAGCAGATAGATGATAGATTGATGGCACATACCTTTAGTCCCAACACTCGGGAGGCAGAGGCAGGCAGATCTCTGTAGATAGATAGATAGATAGATAGATAGATAGATAGATAGATGATAGATAGATAGATGATAGATAGATAGAAAGATAGATAATATAAAATAGAGCATGGGAGTACTATTTTAATCATTCTCTGAATAAAATTACCTCCATTTTAATACTTTCCATGAGGTAGAAGAAAACTGAGCCAAACATCTTTTGAAGTAGGAGTACAAATTCTTAAAAGGATACTTCCAAAAAAACTTTAAAGAATGACAATTGATTGACATAAATTAACTCATTCAGAGTTTAAAAATAAACATAGAAACATACCCTTTATTCACAATGAAAACTGTCCAAGTAGATTTAGTATAGCCCCATGAAATCATCGGCTATGTAGATACAGGGGAAGGTCCTGCTGGCTGAGCCTGAACTGAAGAGGGTTCTAGTCAATGCATGAGTATACATTTCATAGGTGTCTCTCAAACTTCAAAATTATCTTCTTCTTCTATAATTACAACAATTTCCAACATCATCCATTACCTAAGAAATTTGTTCTTTTGATTATTTTTTTGTTTGGAGTTACCTCAAATTCAGAGGTAGTTGCTGAGCTCTGATTACTCATTTATGCTTATTTTGTTAGAGCAGATGACAGGTAAGGGGGGATAGCTTTATATGGGATATAAGTTTTAGAATGCCTAAAACTTTTAAATGGCAATGCTATTTACATTACTTCTTCATAAGTTCACAGAATAGAATCTAGTTAATCTAGAAGGCTGTATGTCTGATGGAGAAATATGTTTACAAGTATTACTAGGCTTTAACTTTTCAATAGACTTCCAGGACGGGGTTTCAAAGGAAAGTAATGCAAACTTTCTTCTGCAATCGTCCTTCTGACTGTTTCCAGGTTATTATCCAGTGAAGTTTCTCCAAGTGCCAGATTGGCTCACAGCCTCTCTCCAGTCTCCAGGTGTCAATAGAAGAAAGGTCAAAAATCATGGCTAAATCTCAATGGGACTACAGACCAAGATCCCTTGATCTCTTTGTTATCTCTGATTGATTCGTCCATTAAATCCTTCATGATCTAACTTTCATTTTTTTTCCTTCTTCCTAAGGAACTTCCATTTTAATTTTTCCTCTTTTTGCTTCTAGCAAATTTTCATGGCATCTTGCCTTTAGCCTAATAAGTCACTGAATTCTACCATCCTCATGACTGACTGGTATATTCCCCTTCTCAGTATTAGGGATTCTGGGCACAGCAACTGAAGTATCATGTGTTTTCTCAAAGGGACAAAAATCAATTTCATTTGAAAATGTACATGCATATATATGTTACCTTGCAGTTTAGATTTGCATTGCATTAGTAGTTTTGTTTTTAAAAATACCTAGCTAAAATACAAAAATTTAAAGTTTTCTAGTTCTTTTCAAATTTCAAACATCTATATTGTTCTGAGATTATACTTTAAAGATATTTAGTTAGTATAAGAAAATTACTTGGATTACTTTAAATGTTTTATAGTTAAAAATATTGCTCAATTTAAATATTTTAGAAGTTCTATAATTATAATCATACCTGATATATATATTTAATGGCTATCAGCT
>NW_008357518.1:3095785-3098082 GCF_000622305.1 Nannospalax galili | reverse complement strand
TCCGCCTGCCTCTGCCTCCTGAATGCTGGGATTAAAGGCGTGCACCACCATACCTGGCAAAACTGTATTCTTAAATATGAGCAGTGAAAATAAAGTCTGTGTTGTGGCTGATCAGTCAGCAAATTCACTATACAGTCTAGAAAGTTCCATAATTAAGGTAAAAAGAAAGGCTTTTCTGGCACATAACGCAGCACTCCCTCTATTTCCTTAGATAAAACGAAGGCAAAATGTAAAGTTGACAATATTTTTGAGGAGTTGTGTGAAACGTTACGTGAAACAAATATCCTTTACTCACAATTTAGGAAATTCACTGGCCTGGGTGGCACTCACAGATGCAAACTGAGAAGCTTCTTTCACAGCAAGCTTTCTTAAAATATGTTCCATAAGAATAGAAATTCTGGGCTGAAACAACTCTAAAGCAGAGAGAACTTGACTTTTTCTTGGGTCATTATCACCTGTACTCACCTGTTAGATTAAATATCCCGAGACTGGGTCCCTATGTGGGATAAACACCTACTTACAAGCTGATAAACCAGTGTCCTTTGAAAGATGCTTTGAAAGGAGTGTTACATTTAAGGACAGCATGATGGCTCATTGGGTAAAGGTGCTTGCTGCCAACTCTGAGGATCTGAGTTCGAACCCTTTGACCAACATGGTGGAAGGAGAGAACTGACCCCCACAAGTTGTCCTCTGATCTCCACACATGTGCACATGTCCTTCACTCCATTAAATAATTACATAAACAAATGTAAAAGTACTATATTAAAATAGCTGCATAAAATTTCTACCATGTGTGATTGTTCATTGTTAAAATTAATGTCTAAATGTATGCAATATAAAATTTCAAGGTAGCTCTTAATTACATTTCACATTAAAAACATATGCAATGATATTTGCTTTACTGAAAGGAGATTAAATGAGTAACTGTAATATCTCAACACACACAAGTGATGTCAGATGAACAGCTCATGATTCATTTAAGGAACTTGGTGTCATCAGAAGACAAAAGCACTAGTTCTTAAGCAAGGTAAAAAGAATACTGCCTGTGTGTCCACAGAAGATGCTCTGACTTGTACGGTGGCTTTGTTTTCAGATTTGGATATCTTTCAGTTTGGCCATATTCCAGTTTGATGGATTATTTTTGATTTTGTCATCAGAAACATGAACTGAAACAGAGACAGTACTGGAATATGTGAAGCTAACTAGATATACATGATAAATCATACCTCAGGGTCATAATAAATCATACTCAGAGTAAACAAACTAAAAAATAATGTAGAACAGAAGCTAGTGCCTCTGTGAAACATCTGGCTAGGCCTTGACGTTATTAATGGAACAAGCTTGTGATGACTTTGCTATGGAGAGAGCAAGATAAGAATTTAATGTGTTAAACCCGGAGGATTTACTTAATGTTTTTATCATAATTATTTCCCTCCATTTCTTAGCATACTTTCTTGAGTTTTTGTTGTTAACCTGAACCTTTAATGGATGAATTATCCCTCCAGCCCCATATACTTTATAAAATAAAACAAAATTTTACACAAATAGCTGTCTTGGAGCTGGAGAGATGACTCAGAGTTTGGAATCACTGGTAGTTCTTGAAGAAGACCCAGGTTCAAATCCCAGCACCCACATGGCAACTAACAACTATCAGTAACTCCAGTTCCAGGGGCATCTGATGCCCTCCTCTGTCCTCCATGGGCATTGCATGACACAGGTACACTAACATACATGCAGGCCTAAGACTCATACACATAAAAATGTATGTCAAAAAAATTTTTTTAAACAGCTCTCTTGATCAACAACTAACTTTTAAACCTTGATCGCTGTATTATTTTAAAACAAGAATGGGTATCAAGGGACTGGAGAGATGGCTCAGTGGTTAAGAGCACTGATTGCTCTTACAGAGGACCCAGGTTCAATTCTGAATTGCCCATATGGCAGCTAACCACCACCCGTACCTCTAGTCCCAGGGGAATTTGACATTATCCTCTGACCTTCACAGGCAATGCCCAACATATGTGCACTTAAATACATGCAGGCAATATACCCATATGCATAAAATAAAAATAATAAAGTATTTTTATTGTTGTTTATTCTTTTTTGTTTATTAGAAGAAGCATTTCATTACAACAGCATTAACCTGTTCAATAACATTTTTCTGAGCTAGGGTACATCTCTTTCAAAATTGGCTGTATATTTTTAGGTTTACAGATGAATTATTACGCTTGTATAGTCTTTTACTCATTATAAACTCTGTAAGACATAAAATTAAATGAGGTTTTAACGTTTAAAAA
>NW_008357518.1:3092980-3095132 GCF_000622305.1 Nannospalax galili | reverse complement strand
ATCTGGTCCAATGGTATGTCCTTAAACACCCAAAAGGGAAGTATAACCAAAGATTAAAGGGGCCAATATAATTTCATAAGAGCATACATATATAACTAAAAGCTACTTGACAAACAGCAAAGCCAGACAGGCGATACCTTCAGTTGAGCTGTTGGCCAGGATGGATAAAGGCTCTTCCAGACAGTAACCCAACACACTACTGAAAAATAAAGTATTTTTAAGGTGCATCAATGTTTGTACAAATTTAAAGTAACTAAGTTGCAATGATCATTTTGTTTCTCCACTCTTGCTGAAGATAGCTTCAGGTATTTTAAATCATTCATTTATTTTTTTATAAATTTTATTATTTATGGGGCTGGAGAGATGGCTCAGTGGTTTAGAGCACTGACTGCTCTTGCAGAGGACCCGGGTTTGATACCCAGCACCCACATGGCAGCTATGAACCATCCTTAACTCCATTCCCAGGGGAATCCGAAGCCCTCCTGTGACCTCCGCAGCATTGCACGACACGAGTGCACTCACATACACACCGGCAATACACTCATACACATAAAATAAAAATAAATAAATGAATAAAAATATTTAAAAATAATAAATTTTGTTAATTATCTAACCCAGCCTGTAAGGTTCCCATTCATCAACCACTAATTGAGTATATGCTATGCTCCAGTTTCCATGCTAGGGTATTTACTATTGTATGAATGCAGGAACAGTCATCCAGTTGGTTCCCTTGACATTCCACGGTATTAAGGAGTCTAATTTATTCACTTATTCTGGGCCAATTTAAATGTATGTGCTGGTGTTCCTGTGTGTTTCTGTGTTATAGAGTTAGAGTTTGCATGGCATGCTATACATTTTTACCTGAATAATTTAAAAATATTTGTTGCATCTCTAAATCTTATTGAGGGCACTCAACAGATTCAGTGGGCTTTAAAAAAATCAGTTAGAGGCATAAACTCCAGTTGAGTCACCAAACCCTTAATTCAACCCGAACACTTTATATTTTAACATTCTGTTCCTACTTCCTTGAAGAGAATAGACAACAGAGATCAGGTACTTTATACTTAGTGGTTGTGGTAAAGCTCAGCATACAAAGACAGCGACTTGTACTGATACTTCCCAAACCCGATGTCATGGTTTTCAAGTTTTGCTATATTCCCATGTGCCTTGGTGCTCACTGTGAGCAAGGTGAGGAGCCTCTGTGTCAACCTAGAACATTCTTCCCTTCCCACCTTTCCTCTCAGCCAAACCATTGGTTGCCCATATGGACTCGCAACACACCAGAGGTTCACTCTGTCCTCTCTGACCCTTAGACCAGGTTTTGCCTGGACATTTTCACACATCAGACTGAGATCTCTCTGCACTTGGAAGACTAACTTATGGCTACAGGAGGCCTTTCAAACCCCTTCTTTCTCTTTCAGTCTCCACCCTCTTCCAAAAGCCTCATCAAACTTGTTTTTACTTTTGGAGGCAAAGCCCAGGAGCACAGTGTTCCCTTTCCACTTCATACTGCCGGTCTCTGCGGTGAACTACAGTTGCCGGTCCTGCAGCATTGGGGAAACAAAATGGTAAAGTTTAATACGGAGATTTTGTCTTCATAAAAATGGGATATGATTACTACATTCTGTGTGTGCAAGTCTAAGTTTCTCTTCTGCCTGTGCTTTATAAATGCCGTTGGCAGAGATCATTTTGTCTTTGACGGAAACCGTCATCCTCAGTCTAAAGTCTGTGAGCTAACAATCTCAACTCCACACTCAAAGGTGCCACTTTTTTAACTATTTGCTTTCTTCACATCCTCCCTCTGTTTCCCTGTCCTCTACTCCAACACATTTATCTTATTTTTTAATGAGGTTTCTATTCTAATTCAAAGGTTTTTTTCTTATACTCGACATTAACATCTGGCCTCATCTCATGCCTTAGAAAAAAATCCTTCCACTCTGTTTAATTTCAGCCTCCTGATGTGTAATACGGGGGTGATAAAAATGGCCATTATTTCTCAGAGGTGAAGAAATTATCAAATGAGATAATGATTTGAAGAGCATAACTTCAATAAAGTGCCCAGCAATTGTAATCATCACTGTACAAACCTTGGACATGAGCCCTGAACTGACTGTAATCTTATTCAACCATTTATCCTACCTTCACTATCATC
>NW_008357518.1:3089362-3092937 GCF_000622305.1 Nannospalax galili | reverse complement strand
ATATATGACATATTTAAATATAAAATTAGCATGTTCTATATTATATGCTCATTCACTGAATCAGTTCAATACTATTTGTTAAGTGTTTTACCAGTCTCATAACCCAGACCATAGGAAGAATGTTAGATGTTTAATCAATTCATAGTGGATTTATGATGCTTTTTTTCATGAGTACAATGCATTTTTATCATACCCCCTATTCCTCTCTTCAACCTCCACTGTCTCCTGGAATCCCCCTCTCAAATTCACGTTTTTTCCTTCTACAATTATTATTCATTATATAAACCCTGCTAGGCCTAATTGTGTTGCCCATATGCACATGGGTACAGAGGCAACCACTTGGGCATTGGCATGAGTAATCTATCAGGGGCTTATCCCTGAATAAGAACTGACACTTCTTCCCTCAACTCTCTATAGCTGCTCATATATCCTCAACTAGAAGTGGGGTCTTGTGAGCTCTTCCCCCCACTTATGCTAGGATAGTAGTTGATGTAATCTAGTGCAGGTCTTGTGTAGGCAACCAAAGCTATTCAGAGTGCATGGCTGAAATATCCCTTCCACATCTAGAAGACACTATTTCACAGCAGACCTCCTGGTACTTTGGCTTTTGCAGTCTTTCTACCCCCTCTTCTGTGATGTTCCCTGAGTCTTGAGTGCAAACGGTTGTGCTATAGACTTAAGCCTCGGTAGAAGGGTCCTAGTGTCTGGTGCTGTAAACCTAGTCGAGAACCCATACTTGGAGAGGTCATAGACCTCCTACTACCATTTTGCTATCTTGATACAGTATCCAACTGCCTTCTGAGTATTTATCCATATGCCCACAGATTACTGAAGTCCGTATCCCTCATTGAAGAAGCTTCTATTCCAGAGAAGCACAAGTGGTCGAAGTGCAGAGAATAAACGACCATAGAGTGTCCATCTCCAAATGGGATGTCTACAATATATTGTTTTCTTACTGGAAAAAGTTTTGAAAATTTCTCATGTAAGGAAAAAATATTTAGCATTTTCTGTGCTAATAATACTGTGAAAATGCTTTCATATAATTTCTTTATTTTGAAATCCAGAGATGCTTATGCAACAAAAGAACATTCATTTCTAATTAAGTGTCTTTCTAGTATGGACTCTACGGCAGCGTGTGTAGAGGCAGCCATGGCAGAGGCTGTATAACACAGGCCCGGGGAAACCGAGATGCCAGCCTCCCCTGAATGAATTAGTCAGAGTCACTAATGGATTTTATCTGACAAGCATTTTTGATTTTCAAAATCCTAATTCACATTGCTTCCATACCACCATTCCAGTCCCCCCCCACCATAATCTCTGTTCCTTTTCTAACTCCAGGTGCTATGTAACTGCCTACATCTGTTCTCCCCTTAATAATCATACCACATATTCGAGCTGTGTTCTGAGAGAGTTTGTTCTTATCACTTAAAATTTATCAGCAGCTCTCATAAATTGGCTCAGCCAGAAAGGTGTCAACTGACCTAAATGTACCAGTAACACACCTGTCCAACTCTCTCCTTGAAGAACTTTATTCTAGAATCTACTGCTGATGCCAATCCATAGGTCATCAAAAGTGGTATCTCTTTGTTTAACTGCTTATTTGATTACATGTTGCTTTCATTGACTTTAACTGCTATGTAGGAAGCATGCATGTGTATACATGTGTACATACATGTTAGTCATCATATCCTCACGGACTAACTCAATAGATCTTTGTGCTATGTAGCTAGTCTATGGTTACCTTTGTAATACTGTTTCCACACAAAACTGACTTATAATGAATGGACATTATCTAAGGGGCTATTGGTTTGATTTTGTTTTTGTAGATGAACACTGTTTTTGTTTCTTTTGATCAATTTTATGAGGATATCTTATTGAAACCTTTCTATCATGACTCGTTCCCTAGTACCATGATGGAGCTTAGCCCCCAAGAGTAGCAAATGATTTTAAGGACTCTATGCTGCCGCTTATCCCAAGGAGGGTGAGTGACTTAACGAAGAGCCCACTTTCCAAGTGTTGTAAGGACCTCTATAGAGATGAGGTATAAGTGGTGTTGTGGATAACAAATGTCACAGCATATGAGGAATACTTACCCACTTTAGACTCTACACAGTTTTCTTTGTTTTAGAAAAGTCAAGTTCCACACAGAAACTACAAAGAATGCCTTATATTACTACTGTCCTGTGGCCTATGGTGAGTCTCCACCAGAGAGTATGACTCCAACAACCAAGACAGGAGGTGGAAATATGGAAGCTACATACAAGTAACCATGGAAACAGCAGTGGTGCTGTTGGTATTGTGTAAAAGCATCTATAATACAAGAACATGGGTTACAGAGATATCTCAGTGGTTAAGACTACTGACTGCTCTTGCAGAGGACCAGAGTTAGATCGCTAGCACCCACATGACAACTAACAACTATCTGTAATTCCAGCTCCAGGGGATCTGCCACCTTCTTATCTCCTCAGACATTGTACGACATGGGTGCACTTAAATTCATGCAGGCATAACACTCATACACACAAAATAATAAAATATTTTCAAAAATACAAGAGCAGTTATTCCTCGGATCAGTCCATGAAGATGGACTGGCAAGTAACTGGTAAGTAACTCACTGTTCTTTCTGTTCCTCATATAAAATACAGACCTGCTCAGATGATCCAATGTGTCACAAGCGAGCCATTTTAAAGCTTGCTCTTTTCAATCTTCAAAGTCAAATTGAAAGAGGTATTACTCTATTGAGATGCAAAAGTAGACCTGCAATAATGGTTTTCCTGTACTGACTTTGATCATCTTACTTTGGTAAGTTTTAAAACCTGTAGAAACAAAAATAACTTTTTAGAATTATAGAGATCACTGTATTGATCAGGATATGACAGAATAGAGATGTCCAATTGAGAGAACATGACATGGAGAGGCTATGTGGCAACCAAGGTAAGGGCAATAGGTAGCAACATAAGGAGCAGTGTATAAGGCTTGCACTAGTGGGAGCTCAGCTGTTTCCATAACAACAACATAAAGATGAGAGGGCCAAGAAGGGGAAAGAGTTGGAGGTAAGTCTCCATTGGAAGATCGAGGACATTGCTGAAGGCCAGCCAACACAGAACAATCCAGAGAATAAACACCTGACCTGTGGCCCCCTTCCACTCATCTCTGGGAATCCATCACCCACCTAACCAAGTGCTTAGGGAGCTCACTGAGACAGAACATACAGCGGCTGCCTCAGTCCTGCCTGAGTAAGAATGGGCAGAGAATGTCTGTGAGTGATCCAAGGAGACAGGTGGAGATCAGGCATATCTTCGTTTCAGAGATAAGAACACCAAAGTTCAGAGGGATTAACACATCTACCTAGAAGCAGTGATGTTTTAGAATCTTTCAATGATCATTTCACTCCACTACTCTGTGTTCTGCTCTGTGCTTTCTACAGAACCTCACTGGGAATGTGTGGAACACATTAGGTGCATCATGTTCATCTAATGTGACGTTTTATTAAGCTGTCATCATGACCTATCATGATGATTTAAAACATCCCTTTAAGCAGTCCTTGCCACATTCATAATAGTTGCCGATCAATC
>NW_008357518.1:3042963-3089136 GCF_000622305.1 Nannospalax galili | reverse complement strand
TCCTCAATAATATCTGAATATGTCAAAAATGGTTATCATCACAATTAAACGATGTGATTGTATATGTACAATGTGCAATTGGGTTTATTCAAGAATACAAACACATTAGAGGCTCAAAAGTACCTTGAATTCACAGGCATTGAATCTAAAATATTCTACATATTCTCTTAATGATTCACAGTTTATGTAACTGTATTTTTACAGCTAATGAGACCATACTTATTGCTATGTGGATCAGAATGATATATTAGGAAGCTACATGGGGATTAATGGCCTTGGAGGCCCTTGAGGATGCACTCCTCTCTCTGGCTCACTTCCATCTCCACCTCCTGTTTTCTTGGTAACCCTGAAAAGGAAAACATCACACAGCCATCCCTTAGGCCTCCTGGTTAAAGGAATGGATTGTCTCTAGCCTTGGATGGAAACATAACATTCTGATCTGCTCCAAAGATTAGAACATTAGCTACTACTGTCTCCTCCCTTCAGAGTTAATCGAGCTGGGCCTGTCAGTTACCTGGGCAAGAAACCACCCCTCAGAACAGCAGATTAACCTGAGGCTAGGCTAAGGGGATGGGAGGAATAATTGTCCCTTTAAATAGATGATGTACTTACCCTTCCCAGAAACCCCTCCCTCAGTGCAGAGGCTTACAAGGCCTCCACCATGAACATGCCCACTTTTCTGAGTTTTGACTCAGACATGTTTCCTTCTCTTTCTAGCTCTTTAGATGCTGGCTAACGGCCTAAGCATGTGTTGCCTGACACTGGTTTCTCTCTCTCTCTCTCTCTCTCTCTCTCTCTCCTCCCTCCCTCCCTTTCTCTCTCAAGCTTCCTTCCCTTTCTACCCTGCAGCTGCTGGCAGACCTTCATGGCTGAATGTGCAACTTCCCAGACCCTAATTCAACAGGCATCACTTTCCCTCTTCTCCGGCTCCTCCTCCCCACAGCTGCTGAGAGTCACAGCTTGCCTGCTCCGTTGTTTGTCTTTCACACTCGGAAAAAACTCATCCTTGAGATTCCTTCTAAGTCAGTTTCCAAATCATTTTATGAACGAGACTAAAAATTTGCCAATGGGAGTCCCCAGTTGTTCCAGGAAAAACCACAATTAGCTACTGTTTATGTTTCCGTGTCTTAGGTGTATCCGAGAAGAGGTGCTTGGCTACCTAACTCTGCTACATTCCTTGTACAGTCTGGTAAGTTTTAGGGAAAATTAAGCATTTTTGAAGAAATTTCCTTAGGAAAAAAAATCAGCTACTGCTCTGAAATCTCTTTTAAATTACCACGTGTCTTGGAGAAAACATGAAATCCATTCTTTTCAAATTCAAATTTATGTGCTTTAATTATTAATAAGTGTATCTGCTTATCAAATCTTCCTGGATGATGTAATTCAATTTTTTTAAGACCCTGCTGGTTTCATACATCACAGTGATTTATGAAACCAACCTTAGCTTGTCTTTACAAACTTATCTCCATATTAAATGTGAATCTGCAAACCAGCGGTCCTCTTTAGTTACCTCCTGGTTACCTCAAAGCTGGCATCCATTATTTTACTTTCCTGGGAGCTTTGTTTTTCCAGTGGAACAACAATGGAAACTTCTGGGTAAATCTGTGCTCTGGGCCCCTCTCACATGTAAATCTTCCTTCATGTTTGGAACTTGTTTTACTTCCTTGTTTGTCTGCCCCTGTAACTCCAATCCTATCATCATCAAATTAGCTTATCTCCATTGTTTTTCAGTTGGACCATTGATTATTACCCAGGCTTCTAAATTCACCCTTCATAATAATATATTTTTAAATGGAAGCATGCTCACAGCACTTTCCATTTTTTAATATTTTATTTATTATTTTTATTTTTATTTTGTGCGTATGCATATATTGCCTGCATGTACGTAAATGCACCCTTGTCATGCAACAACTGCAGAGATCGGAAGAGGGCATCAGATCCCCTGAAACTGGACTTATGGACAGCTGTTAGGTGCCATGTGGATGCTGGGATTTGAACCCGGATCCTCTGAAAGAGCAGCCAGTGCTCTTAACCACTGCGCCATCTCTCCGGCCCCAGCACTTTCCATTTTTAATCTTTCTTTGTGACACTCTTTCCCTATTCTTCCACTTTAGGTGGACCTTGTTGGATGAATACACTCTTTCCAAAGGGTCAAACCCATCCCTTTCCTCCCTGCAAATCTTCTCCCCTTACTTCCCACAGTGCCCCTCTGTCTCTGAAATCCATTTACTCCTTGATCAGACAGTTGTTCCTAGCATGTGATAGCATGCTAACTTCACTCGTGATGCTTCCAGTGCCAGAGTATACTTGTACATGGAAACAGTGGCTACACAGCTCTGCTTGGCTTGTCTCTGTCACTCTCTGCATTGCAAGCTCCAGAAAGCATCTGTTTATATTTTTATTTCATGTGGAGAGAAGTTTCAAGTTGAGGGAGAGCAGCAGTTGGAGCTTCTCAAGAAAAACTCAGCGACGTGTGGTGATTGTTAGAGATAGTGGGCTGGAGGTTGATTATAAAACAGAGCAAAGTGGTTAGGCTGTCCAAGTTAATGGAAGCTTAATTAGATCATTGCAAACCACAGTGTCTGCCACAAATGTGCTTCAGACTGGACTGAGGAGCTGACAAGTCTCACGTAACTGCTCCCTTGGTAACTGCTCCAAAAGATGGATCACAGCGTATCAGATCTGGACCAAGATATCAGAATCAAAAGGCTTACTGCAATTACAGGAAGATTTCTGTGGGGGGGGCATATGTGTGTATCTGTGCATGTGACTGTGTGTATGCATATATGTATATGCATGTATGTGTACATATGTATACATGTGTGTTTGTATAAGTGTGTATATGTTCATTTGAGTGGGTATGTGCACATGAGACTATGTATGTTTGAGGGTGTACGTGTATTTATATGTATGAATATATGTGCAATGTATGTATATGTGTACCCATGTGTTTCTGGATGTGCATGTATTTATGCATACTTATGTGTTCATGTGTGAGTATATATTATACCTGTGTGTGCATGTGTGTATATCAGATTGTGTATGTGGATGTGTATATGTATGTGTTTGTATGTGTGTGCATGTTTGCACAAATTAGGAGCAGAAATTATTATATCTAAATGACTTTTGTGGCTTAGTTTAAATGTCTGTGATACTATGGTTCATTTTTTCTCTCTCTGATAGGGTCTTTCCAGGTCTCCCATGTTGGCCTCTAACTCATGGTAATCTTCCTGTCTTGGCATCCTTAGTACTGGGATCATAGGTGTGAACCACTTTATCATACTGTTAAAGAGGCAGGAAATTGAAAAGGCATAGCAGGTTGGCATTAAAATACAAAGAAACTAATTTTTATGTAGGAAACAGGTGTGAGCTTCTGTAGACTGAATTATACATTACAATAACAATTTAAATATGTTCAGAAGATAATCATGTATCAAGATGATGAATTGAATGCACACGGCTGAACTGACAGAGTCAAATTCCCTGACAGTAATAAAAGGGGAAGTCCAGGGGAAGTGTTGACGTCTGCAGAATTAAGCAGCACATAGTCCTGCAAGCTTCTGTGCGACCATCAGAAGATGCAGCTTCACTCTGCTCAGTGAGGCAGGATCGCCAACGTCCAGTCAAATATGTGGATTATACTGAGTAGATTTCAGAAAAATGCCTGCAAAATGCTGCCGTGTAGGCTCATAACTTATGGACCTTTTAGTTATTTTCTAAATATAAATACATATGGCTAATTAAAAGTCTGTAACTATGTTCCTAAAACAATACATTGTATAAGAGACCTGGGATTCTCGTCTATAAAAACCTCACAGTATCATTAATTACAGACACCAGACAGTACAGCAAAAAAAGCAGATGATATCGTCTGTAAACTACAGAAACATGTAAACCACCAATAGATGAAGACTCAGTTAGCCTCATCTCTGTGGTCAAATGTTCCGGGGATTGGGGACTGGCATACCAAAGGAATGGTCTAGCCACATTGCCCTATTTCCTCTTCCTATTCTAATATACAGAAACATAGCTATTACTCTGTAGGTTTGCTGAAGACATAGTTAGACTGGTGAGAAGGCAAAGCGGGAGAAGCTGGTCACATAAACTTGGTGATGTATATCAAATGCCTAGTAAAATATTTAATAAGGGTGATGTGTTAGGCAATAAGGAAAAGAGGAGTGGATACAACACCTAATGTGTGGTCCTGATTGTTTAAACTCTGTGTATCCTTCTTTCCTTTCTTCCTCTCTCTATCCTCCTTTCCTCCTCATCTTCCTTCCTCCTTTCCTTCTGTCATCATTCTTTCCTCCCTTACTTTCTCCATATCACCCATTATCTATCATCTAACTACCACATATGTATTATCTATTATCTGTTTTCTATCCATCTATCCATCTATCTTCATCATCTTCATCATCATCACCACCATCTCCATCACCATCATCACCATCACCACCATCATTATAATCATCACTATCATCACCATCAACATCCTCATCAACATTATCACCATCACCAACACCATCATGACCACCATAATCATCACCATCACTAGCTCCATAGGTATCACATAACCATCATCATCACCATCATCATTATCAACCTGTGTACCCACATGCCTCCTTATCTGTGTCCTATTCCTACAATGAGTGTTCCTGGGTGTGAATGATTATTATTTTAGACTTTATGCTGTTTCACAATTTTCCATAAAACTTTTACTGCCTTGATTAGATATTTCTGGATATAGAACAAAACAAAAACCATATTTAGGATGGACCACGGCCCTTTATTTTTTCTCATTTCCTTTTAAAAATTCCTTGCCAAGTAAGTCATAAAACAGAAATATGTTGTACTCAACATTGGAAAGAACATAATGTGTTATGAAAGTGGAATAACCAATTTACCAGTATCTTTAAGTATGAAACACATAAGACATAAGCCTTATAAATTTGCTGTTTTTAAATTGGATTGGGAAATGAAATATATTTTAAATTACTTTTCTTGTAAGTATGCAAATGAAGGACCTAGATGTTGTATTTTAAAATGTGCCATTCTTTCCAGAAACTTATGAGCATGAGTCCTGCTTAAGCACACTTGTTTCTAGGATGTTTTGCATGATAGCAGGTGACAATTTTAAGGCTTTTTCAGAATGAGTGCACACTGTCCTCAGAGTGGTCCTTCCACTTAGACTAGGAAGAAACAGATTGAGCCACTGAGGAGGACAGAAGGTGAAGCGAGGCCTTCTGGACTCTGTGACCCATGAGCTAATAGGGCCTTTGGAACTGATCATCTGACCTCTACGCCACATTTTTTTTTTACTTCCTCATCAAATAGTGCCACTAACTCTCGTCAATACACCATCGAAACTTTATAATCTATCAACATATACAACTTAAAAATACCTAAAAAATACAAGTGGATTATTTCAGTACCATATGTGCACTTACACATCACATTTATTGCAATTAAAATGGATGGTTTTCCAAGTCTGAGCCAGTTTCCAGGAAAAGCAATGAAAACATGAAACTATTAGTCACCGATACGTAAATATTCGTGACTGAACCTAACCAGATCTTTGTAACAGTTGTTTGCTCACATTGATAAAAGAAAGGAGTTGTCCATACCATTATGCCACTGGTCAACTGCTTAGATGCCACCACTCCATGTGTCACACTGAAATATGAAACTAAACTTCTTTAGTGTCAGTACAATGAGATAATTCCACTTCACAGTTATGGATGGACATCACTGGGCTTATACACACACACACACACACACACACACACACACACAAAATGCTGTCATTTGTTTGATAAGATCCAGGAATCATTGTTGTGATGATAACTCACACAGCTTAACATTAATAAGGCACAACAGAAGGACAATAGGAAAAATAAAAGTTCTCTCCCCTTTCAACTTCGAAGAAAGTGGTTTATTTCAATAAAATGGCCTACTTATTTCAATAAGTTCCTTTTAGTATCTGGTGCCAGTTAAAGGAATGTGTCTGGGGCTGGACAGACAGCTCAGCAGTTAAGAACACTGGATGTTCTTGCAGAAGATGCAGGTTCGAATCCCAGCACCTACATGGCAGCTAACAACTGTCCATAACTCCAGTTCCAGGGGATCCAATGGCCTCTTCTGTCTTCCGTGGCCATTGCATGACACAGGTGCACTTACCTACATGCAGGCAATATATTCATACACATAAAAAATAAATAAAATATTAAAAAAGAAACATGTCTTTATGACTCTCTTATGGGTTGAATAAGCACTGTACATTGACAGAATTAGTCAGTGCATTTAATGTATTATTTGTCAAAAACCATGGCTCTGCCAAATATCATACAAATGCCATTTGGAATATTTTAATTTCCCGAAGGTACTCTATTTAATGCCAAGCACAGAGTGAGTATCACCTGATTCTGATTCTTTTAAGAAGTACGTTAATGTCAAAATTTTAGTATTAGTGTTTTTATAGCTCAGCTTCAAAGTTTCTGCCATTAGCATGTCATAAGTTTGAGTCAGACTTACTTGTTCTGAATCAATGTCTCCTTTGATTTCAGGTTATGAAGTCTCTTCCGCCTCCAAAGCCTATTAGAAATTCTGGAACCCAGACACAAATAAACCCACTTCAACTTAGCTACTTTACTTGGTGTCTAAATTGGCATTGTGATATTATGTTTTTTATTAAAATTCAGTCTTTGAAAGTTGTTCACAGTTGTCTGAAAAATGTTGATTATGAATATGAATTTTATTAGTTCATCATACTGATGTTTATCTTTAATAAAGGTAAAACTCAGTTATCCCCACAAGGTAAAATACTCCCAGGCCAGAACAAAAAGTTAAATTTATTATTTATTAAATTATTCCCACCTGGAGCTTGTATTTATCCTTGAGAGGCAGCATGCACCTGCCCTGTGTCCTTGGGTATGAAGAATTGCTATTTGTCCCCATTTAACTGATCTATGGTGTGACACTCAGCTGGCATTTGTCGACCATACTTTGATCTTTCCTCTCTTGAATAACTGTTCTTCCTTATTTTTCCAACTTCTATTTTAATGGTTCAAACTCTGGACTTGAGAAGACACACAAGATCTGATGAGAATTCTAATTATAATGGAAAATATTATATTCTTTATTCCAGGTAGCATACACATATCTTTGCTTTTTTTCACTGAAATTGTCAATATTGGCCTTTCAAAAACTCTCCTTTACTCTCCTGAACAATCCCTACTAATATTTGACACTGAAAAGTAGTTTCCATAAAACCTTGGAGTCCATATAATGTGGAGGATCCACTATCCCTATTTTTTAACCTGCCTGACTTTAGGAGTAACAGCAACTTCATTGTACAATAATTGTCAGAACTGCAGATACTACAAGGTAAACACCTGTTCTATAGGAAATACAGAGTAATTATCCTTTTAAAAAAATCTATCGAATCTTGCAAATTTCATTCAATTTATTTTGATAGTATTTAGATGTCCTCCTGTGTCTACACAGCCCCCTTATCAGCCCCCACCCAATTTCTGTACTCCACTCACACACACACACACACACACACACGTGTGTGTGTGTGTATGCCTACAGAGTCATGTTTGTGCCCCCAAATGCCCTTCAGTGTGGCCTCATCTACTGGAGTCTGGTCAACCTACCGAGAGTCTCATCTTTGTACTCCCCTTCTCAGCAATCATCAGTTATCAATAGCTCCTCAGGTAGTGTGGAAATTTTGTCTGGCTTGAGCTTACATGGGACTTGTATATGCTGTTGCAAATGCTGTGAGTTCATATGAATAACTTCCCAGCACTTAGGAAAAGTGTGTTTCCTTGTGGTCATCCACCACCTCTCTCTCTTTAGATCTCTCCACTCCCTTTCCATAATGAGCACTGAGCCTTGGGAGGCAGAAGTTTGATATAGGTTTCCTGTTCAGTGGTAAGCATTCTATAGCTTCTTAATCTCTACATGTCGACCAGTTGTTCTCTATGTTAATCACCATCTGCTATATAAGGAAGTTTCTCTTCTGAGAGTTGAGAGATACATTAATCTATGGATATAATAATAAGTCACTAGAAATCAGTTTAATACTCTATTCAGCAGAATAGTCATAAGGATACACCACTGAATTCCATCATAACTTCAAGGAAGAACTAATATCAATACTTCTCAAATTATTCCATAAAATAAAAATGAAGTAACACTCCCAAATTCTTTCTGTGAAGCCTGTATTGCTCTAATACCAAAACCAAAGATCCCACAAAAAAGAAAACCATAAACCAATCTCTCTGAAAAATATAGATGCAAAAATTATCAACAAAATACTAGCAAGCTGAATGCAAGAATACATTGAAAAGATAATCCACCCACATAAACAGACACAGGGACAGAAATCGCATAATTATCTCATTAGATGTAGAAAAGGTCTTTGACAAAAATCCAACATCCATTCATGATAAAAGTCATGGGGAAATCTAAGGATACAGGGGACATACATATCTCAGCATAATAAAGGCAATATACAACAAGCCTACAGTCACCATTATACTAAATGAGGAAAAACTCAAAACATTCCCATTGAAATCAGGAACAAGATAAGGGTGTCCACTCCTGCACCAACATAGTACTCAAAGTCTTAGAGCAGTAAGAGAATGAGAGAGATAAAGGGAATACAAATTGGAAAGGAAGAAGTCAAAGTGTCCTTATTTACAGGTGATATATTCCTATACAAAAAGACCCTAGATGGGCTTGTAGAGATGGCTCAGCGGTTAAGAGCACTGACTGCTCTTGTGAAAGACCCAGGTTCGATTCCAGCACCCATATGGTGGCTATGAACCGTCCTTAACTCCAATTCCAAGGGAATCCAAAGTCCTGTTCTGACATCCGCAGCATTGCACGATATGGTGCAGTCACGGACATGCGGGCAATACACTCATACACATAAAATAAAATATAGATATATAATCTTTTTTAAAAAAAGATTCTAGAGACTCTACCAGAAAACTCTTAGAGCCGATAAACACATACAGCAAAATAGCAGAATATAAATTTAACACTCCAAATCAGCAGCCATCTATATACCAATGACAGAGAAAAATGCAGAGAATGATCTCATTCACGATATCCTCAAAAAACATAAAATGTCTTGTTATAAATCTAATGAAGGGGGTGAAAGAGTTATACAATAAAAACTTTAAGGCATTGAAGAAAGAAATTGAACAAACTACCAGAAGACAGAGAGATAGCCCATGCTTGTGGATCAGTAGGATTAATACTGTGAAAATGATCATTTGGAGAGAAGTAACCTACAGATTCAGTGCGCTCTATTTCAATTCCTACAGAATTCTTCACAGAAATTGAAATATAATCTCAAATTTCATATAAGCACACACACACACACACACACACACACACACACACACACACACACACAAAGCCTCAGAGTAGCCAAAATAATCCCGAACAATGAAAGAACTGCTGGAGGAATTGCCACCCTGATCTCAAATTATAATTATCTTTACGTGCTTTAAGTTAGATTTTCAGTGTTGGTAGAATATATTAATACCTAAAGATATGTTTACCTTGTACCAAGTAATTTGTTGAAGTTATTAGTAATAAAATCAAGTCTTTCTAACAGTGAACAGACAAGAAAAATATTTTTATTCACTAAATTCCAGTCATCTTCTTGACTGAGTACCATTGTGAAAGCAAAAGGAACTAAAAGAAAACAAAGCAAGAGAGTGCATGCAAACAACAGTAAGAAAGAACACACAGCAAGCAGAACAGGTAAAAAGAAACCTGGCTAAGGTGCTGTCATGCTTTCCTAATTTTTATTCATAGGCTGAGGGTGATGGCAAAGCCTGCCTGTTTCTGTTTAAAATGAAATATAACCAAGTCACACTTGGGTCAGTCTCATGTGCTAGTTCTTAGGTAATAAGCCCAACAAAGTACAAAATCTGGGCACATTTTCTGATAAAAGGGAGGGGAACCGTAAATGCCTTTCTCCAATATTGTTAAACATGCTGTCTTCTTTCTTTACTTCTGGTTGTTCTTTTCTCATGCATACAATTTATTTTGTGTGTTCTTAAAAGCCACTTTGTGTCTCACCTGCTGTCACATCAGACTAAAGACTGCCAGCTCATCATGTTGGGAGATGCTTCTAGATAGTAAGTCAATGTTTTACAAATCATCAAATAGGGATGGTTCGGTCATTGGTAACATTAAAACCTGTTAGACACTAATATAAGGAAATCTTTGTGTGTGGTTATTGTATAGTCTAATAATTCTAAAGTATGCATTTCTCTCTAAACCACAATGATTACATTTCCTTAATTTATTTGTATTCCTTGAATATTACTAACTTTTGGGGCCTTATAATATTACTTCATAATATTTCATATTTGTATCAGGTAGCTTCCAATCTGTTCCTTTCTGAGATTTCGTGGTGACAGTTCTTAAACTGATTTTGATATAATCTTTTATTTAGCATCCAGCATTTTGCTGTAGGAGTTTCTCTTTGTGTTTATTGTTTCCAAGCTTCCCCCTTTTCTTCAACACAAGCAAACGCTCAAGATGCTCTGGATCTCTGTCTTCGGCAGTCAAATGAAATGGTGCTTTGCTATTTCAACCCCATCTGAAATTTCTGTAAAAGTTTCTCTCCTCACAATGGTGACAACCTGAGTAAACTTCTTGCTGTATGTAATTGGTGTTTTGAGTTCGTCTTTTTGCTGGGTGCCAATTCACTTCTTCCTGCATCCATTTGCAATCTCTTACCATCAATAATCACAGAATATCCCCCAGTCATAATTCTTCTATCCACACCCCAATTTATTTATGCAACACTGTCAGAGTTATCTTTCTAAGATTCCATTCTGTCTTAACACCTAACATTGCATGTGGAGTGATGCAAGTATCCTTTTGCCTGTAGAATGAAGAAAAAGTTCTTAACAAGAAATAGAAACCTCTGATACCAACACACTCTTCCAGAAAATGATGTACCCCTTGTGTGCACACATCCCAGACTTGTGTCTTACAAATGTCCTCATTTGCCACGAAACAAATGTCCCAACATAATGCATGACGCTGCAATTGAGCATGTTCCACTTGTAAACCCCGAGAACTCATATCTAGTTCAAAAACCACCTCAACCTAGAAGCTTCTTGTCCTATTTTCATTTCTGTGGCTGTGATAGAAATTCTGACAACAACAATAACAACAAAACACTTAGGAGAGAAATAGGTTCATCTCATCTCATAACTCACAATTCCAAGCTACAGTCTATTGTGGAGAAGCCAAGGCAGAAACTTCAAAAACTAGTCACACCTACCATCAAGAGCAGAGAGAAATGTATGCATGCATGCTTGCTTGTGCCCAGTTTGATTTTTCCACTCTTATACAATTTGGGTCACCCACCTTGGGAATTGTGCTTCCCACAGTGGGATGGGTCCTCCCACCCCAACTAACTTAAGTCAGTTCCCCACAGACATGCCCCCAGTCCAATTCAACGTAGGTAAGCCTCCATTGAGACTCTCTTTCCAGGTGATTCTGGGTTCTGACATGTTGACAGTTGAAACTAGCCATCACACCTCTAATAAATGACCAGGGTTTTTATTCCACCACATTCATCAGCATCTGACTCTGAGATAAGGATACTGAGTAATTTTCTGTATTTGAATTCCCCACCATCTAGCATTCCTCAATCCAAACAACCCACAGACAAGTGTGAAGCACCTGTGGTTCACAGGTGTCACATGCTGGTCCCAGGAGCTGTGGATCCCTGGGCAAACACATGTATTTGTGGAGTTCAGAGTCTGGCTGAAAAATGAGTGAAACACTTAAGTTAAAACTTGACTAATCTTCACATTTTATATTCACAAGTGAATTTTTCTTACTTTCCTCCCCAATAGGACAGATGAGAACAAGGAATGTAGGAAACCTTTTCAGATCTCCAAGGAGTTAGTCCTCGATATTTAAACTATGGACATGGGCAATACTTCCTATATAATTTTTCTGTTTTTCATAGGAAAGTATTTTCAATAGAAAATGAAACACATATTAACATCAGTGGACCAAGGGTTACTGTAATAACTTGGTCAGTGATGCATTTGCCTTGCAAGAGTAAGGATCTGAGTTCTACCCCCCAGAACCCAATTCTTTTTTAATATTTTATTTATTTTTATTTTTATCTTTTTATGTGTATGAGTGTATTGCCTGCATGTAAGTGAGTGTACCCCTGTCGTGCAATGCCACAGAGGTCAGACAAGGGTTTTGGATTCCCCTGGAACTGGAGTTAAGGAAGGTTCATAGCTGCCATGTGGGTGCTGGGAATCGAACCCAGGTCTTCTGCAAGAGTAGTCAGTGCTCTTAACTGCTGAGCCATCTCTCCAGCCCCAGAACCCAATTTTTAAGAGTCAGACTGGTGGCATGCACTTGCCATCCCATGCTGGGAGGGTGGAAATGGGCCGATTTGGGGGCCTTACTCGCCAGCAAGCCTGGACAACTTAATGACTTCCAGGTCACAGAGGGACTTTGTCTCAGAACACAGGGCAGATGGTGACTGCAGGATGACTGCCCAGGCTGTTGCTTGGCTTCCACATGCAAATCACACATGTGCAGACACACCCACACATACACACAGCCACAGTCAGGCATACAGACAGATATACATATAGACACAAATAAATAAATATTTTTAAATAGATGACTATTTTCTCACTATAGTTAAATTTGAAAGGAAGATGCACCAGTTGAAATTGCATACCCACTGTTCCCCGGCCTGTGCTACAGCAGATTGTGGAGAGCATATTGCTACGACATTCTTGGCCGCAGAGTGATGCCGATGTGTAATAAAGATTCATGATTTCTCCATGATTTTTGCTTCCTGCTTTTGTCCTTATGAATATGGGATACTCTGGCATCTGTCTACTCACTGTTGAGAGCTGATTGATCACCCATCACCGATCACAGCCAATTTTAGTTTGTGCATTTTCTTGTCCCTTACAAGCAGAACTATTTTTCAGAGGGGGCAATTAGAAAAACGCACATTGGGTGCATGTTTGCAGTTGAGTGTGCCAACTTCTTGTCTATGAGGTCAGCACATTTTCCTCTCACAATTGAGGCACTATTTTAAAAATGAGTAACAACTTTCTTAGTAGACGCAGAGAGAGTCATGAGACTCCCAGAGACAGTCTCCCATAGTAACCTCTGGGCTGCTGCCGTTCTTCCCAATCTGTTCTTCCTTCCTTTGCTCTTATAGGCACTCCTTCATGTCTTTGTTTTATATCCATCTCTTTTTTTTCTACACATACTCAATGAACAGGAGAACTGAATACATTGATATTAATTAGAGACAGAGCATTTGGAAAGGCAGTCTTTCACTTTGGAGGCTCTTTGTAGTTTTCTTTCAAACATTTCAAGTAAGAATTTGCTGATGTTAAATGGGGAAACAATATTTGCAAGCAGGGTGTTTGGCTGGCACCCCTTTTAGTATAAGTTAGTTCAGGAATTCTTGGTAGGAAAGATAAAAAAAATTTCTCCAAACTTTGAAGAATAAGACTCAACTATTTTTCAGATGAGAAGTAATAAACAAAGAATAAGTGATGGCTTCTGAGTGCCTATTTGTGTCAGGGACTTTCTGTTTTCTCATCAAATCTTATAACTCTTTCTTAGTCTCATTGTACAGGAAAGCCAACCTTACAGACTCTAATGTACTAAACGTCCCACAACCTAGAAGTGACAGTAGTCTAGTAGTGCCTCATTATCCCAGAACCTCTGTAGCGACCTGTGGTACCCACTGCCTGCTATTTAGTGCCAGATGCACCCACCAGATCAGAGGGAGCCTTGCAGGCTTGACTGTGGCTTCAGACATCACCTCCTGCTCCAAACACCTTTGGTAGGAAATCAAAACCCGCACTGCAAAGTCACGAACAGACGAAGGGACGCAGCCACAGCCTCCGCGCCTTCTGTTCTGCTGACAGCTTCTTTCCTGGGGCTGGCTCCAGCAGCGCAGCCCTGCTGTTACTGATGTGGCCGTGACATGGGTAAATGTGTGCAAACGGCTGAGCTCCGTGCCAAGGACACGCTAGACACTCTGTAAATGCTAGCTTTCCCGTGCTGCCTTTAACCAAACTCACCTGTACGTATGTAAGTGCTGAAAGCCACAGCAGCCTGTTGTACTTCAGTCATTTTTTCTTAACTACCTACTTCCAACAGCTCCACCCTTGTTAGCGCCTGGGAGCTTGGAATCCTTATTCATTTTTACTAACAACTGCAACATTTAGAAGATTTACTTTGCTTATGATAACTTTTATAGAATTATCAATGAACTGAGAGCTAGATGCTTTTGAAGTTAGAATTAATAGATGTCAAATGTGTCATGCCATAGAGAAATTAGAATAATATTAAAAATTGTGATTAGGTGAGTAAATCAAGGAAAAAGGAAAGAATCAGGGACTAGAAGTATTCAAATTCCTTTCATAAAAGAAAGCAGAAACAGCAGCCACAGAACAATGGAAAAATGAAGAGAGAGGATCTCTGGGATTCCAAGTACATACTTTTGATGAATTATTAGAGAGGAGAAAGCCATCTAGGATAAAAATTTCAGGGAAAAATAAGAAGGTACCGAAAATGGAGTTAAAAAAAAAAAAAAAAAAGAGGGGAGGAATTATTCTTAGGAATCCAACTCTGTCTACAGCACCTTTTGCAACCCAACCTTTAAAGAAAATTGAGGATTGGAGATATAGCTTAGTGGTAGAACACTTGCATAGCATGTGTAAAGTCCTAAGTTCAATCCCTGGAGCCACATGCAAAAGAGAAAAAGGAGGCTACCACTGGTACTCGTTAGTTGACTGAAATAGAAAATTAGGAAGAGAGGGAGAGAAAGTTATAAGGGAAATGGTAGAAGCAGCATCTGAAGTTTTTCCCTAGGGAAAAATTTTTGTTTGTATGAGTCTATGTGTGGTAGGTATGTGTATATGTGTGCTTAAATGTGTATATGCATGTTTCTATGTGTGTGGGCTCGTGCATGTGTGCATGTGCATATGCCTAGGTGTGTATTAGTAGAGGCCCAGGACTAACGCCGTCTTCCTCCATCACTCTCCAACTTATTCGCTGGCACTGCCTCAGTTGAACCCAGAGCTCACTGATGAGTCTAATCTAGTCTATCCTGTTTCTGCCTCCTGAGCACTAAGGTTACAGGTGGGTTACCACACCCACCTAGCATTTATATGGGAGCAGGGGTTGCAAACTCTCGTCCTCACACAAGCCAAGCAAATGCTTTGTCTGCTGAGTCATCTTCTCTGTCCCTCTCAGAATTAATCTGGAAGTGCATTTTGTCTAATTTTTCTGAGCAAGAAGATGAATGACAAAGTGAAGTTGACAATAAGATAACTGACTTTCAGACAGTTTGTAGAAAAGCCTCTGAATTATTTCTTTAATAACATGGTTCGTGCTCTTGCAATTAATTAAAGCTATTTTTAAATAGTCCAAGTAATTCTAAATTATGAATATAATAACATTCAATTATTTCTATCATCATTGTTTACCTCATCATTATCACTTGAATGCAATATGTAGAATTAGTATATCATCTTCACTTCTTTAAAATATAGATATTTTGGACAAGAGCTTCTAAGTAACAGAGCAAATGCACCCAAAAAGCAAAGCTTCTAGCAACAAATTGTCTTCTATTAACCCCAGCTCAGTAATCACATTTCAGGAAGATCACTTTTATATAATCTATCTTGCCACAGGATACATGAACCCTATCAATTAAACAGTATAAAAATTCCCTTAAATGACACTTGTTTTGTTTGGTTTAATTCATTCTACAGATGTTTCTATACATTAATATGTTTTTTTAAATGCCCTCCATAGAAGGAAATGAACATAATTGTCGAAAGAACACTGGGAACCATGACAGTGTCACTTGCTGTCTCGGAGATCAAGACATTCTATGAACGATCAGAATTATTTCATTAAAATACCCCATACCACCTCCACAGACGCTGTTCTTCCTAGTCACTCATGCGTGTAAAGATGTTTCACCCAGGTATTTCAGGACAATGAATTAATTGTAGAATAGCATGATGTCAATTTATTTTAGAATATTTGCAAGAAAGGTTTTGAATAGATGAGCAATTACTAAAAGCGGGTGGTGCTATGGGTGCTCCGCACAAGGAATTTCCAGAAAACACAGTAAAGAGAAATAATAATAAGGCAGATGGTTTTGGTTGGGCCTTGGCAGCTGTCAACGGGAAAGCTTCCCCACAAGCTTTTCCTAGAAACTGACTGCAGAAAATTAAAATCCTGCCAAGGGCCAACTAAATACATGTCCTGTATCGCTGACATATTATTCAGCTGGATGTGAACAGATTTTAATTTCACATCCTAATTAACATTGATACAGAGCAATTTCAAAACTGTTTCCCAAAAAGGAACCAGACTGAAGAAGCAACTCTCTGAACTTGGCCCTGAGTGTCGGCACTGATGGCTCCCGGCTGCCATCTTTCTCCTCCTGTACTCTGCTCAGTGCTGGATGAGCCACATGATTCTGATCACCCCTCAAATGGTTCAGTGTCTAAATTCCATAATTGCTGGGGTGTCCATTTAAGTTAGGAGCTTAATTTCTTTTATAATGCTTTAAGGTAGAAATTTATTTTAGAAATTTCCAAAAAAAAAAATAAAAAGAGGATATTTGCTGAAAATCATGACTTACAAAAAACACTACCTGAAGAAAAAACTCTTTATAAGAAAAAAAATGGAGGTGCATTTTCAGAAAAATGAGCTTGTAGAAACGTTTCCTCTTGAAGATAAGGATGTCTGTTAAAGATCAGTGAAACCAGCAGTCTCATGGCATATTTATAATTTTGTGTTTAAAGTTGTGCAATTCCCCTTGTACTTTGTACTGAATAAATGGATTAATCATTTAGCTTACTGTTAGTAATACTATGCAGATATCCCCAAGAAAATATTTTTACCAAAACTTAGGATGACAAAATTAATCTTCCCAAACCTGCCTTTGACATATTTTTATTTTTCCTCTTATAGCCTACAACTAGTTTTTCTATGTGTACTACAGACTTTTAAAAATTCAAAAAGCAATACTAAAATCATTTATTTGTAAAATATAGCCTTCTAAATACCTTTCAATAGGTTTCAGTCTTAATTTATGATTCTATATTGCTTAGAATAATTTTTTTCTATTTATTTTTCTAAATCGTTCGTGTATTTTTAAACATTTATAAATTTTGTCTGTGGGGGCATACCCATCAAGGACAGAAGACAACTTGTGGGACTCAGTTCTCTCCATCCACTAAGTGGGTCCCAGGGTTTGAACTCATGTTGTCAAGCTGGACATTGAGGGCCTTTGCCCACTCAGCTATCTCCCTGGGCCCCCAATTATTTCCTTTTAGATTGAGGAATATCATTTCTTCCATAGGCCTAGCAAAATGGTGTAGCAGAAACATGGGTTCAAAAGAGCCATTAATCAGTGATCAGTCAGCTTAGCAAGACAGTCAAGTTTTCCTCAGCCTCCCTATAGTGGAAGTTCAAAGACCTCGTACTTGGCACCTTGTGGACAATTTCAGTTCTGGTGTCAGCTGGACCTGTAAACGATCATTCTGGAAGCATACACTTCATGTTTCCTACATCCCAGCACTGTTCCATAGGCAATAAGCACCAGACATGAAGGAAATGGATATTGCCGTTAGTTAGAAGACTTACTTGCCTGTTGTTTGAAATGCAGATAAACAGCCCAGGAAACCAGAGGACATCAGAGCCAGTTCATAGTTACATTGATATACCATTTAAATTTAATGGTAGTACATTTCTAAATTTAGTATAATTTGGTAAATTTTTGTCTCAAAATTCCACTTGGGGTCCAGGAAATAGTAATTGGATCTAACTAGGAATCTCTGAAAAATATTTGAAAACTTGGGCTACAAAATTCTATTTTATATACTACTTTGAATTTGAACCTTAAAGTTGCTGTCTAGCACTTGGGGTAAGAAGCATTAATCAACATTTGCTGGAAATTCTGCATCCTCTTCATATTTACTTTGAGGCACCACAACTTCACATTGCTGTCTCTTATCTGCTCAGAATGTTAGCTTGTTTCCCCATAAAGACTATTGTCTCTCAGAAAAGCATGGAACTCTTTAAGTTAGAGTTCCCTTTGAAAAGTCAACCCCAAAACCCAGGAGTCTTACTATCTTACTGAACAAATTTTGATTTGTTAAACTAGCTAGAAACAGAATGGATTTCTGAACAAGACGTTTAATAAGTTTTGCTGAATACAATGATACAGTCAACATTCACATCTGCAGTATATACCTGAGCTATTAGTACAACATGGAAGACCAAAGGGAGCTATTCCTCACCCAAAGGACCCACAGATGAGAAGGGAAGTCAGGATGTACACACTGGACCCTGGTGTCAATCCAGGGCTCTTACCTTACCATAGAACTGCTTCTGTAAGTTGGTTTGTGAAAGATGGAAAACTAGCATTTTCGGGGACTCCTCTGTACCCAGCCTTGCTGTCCATCAACAAGTCCAACCTACACTCCACCCCAGTGTGTAAGGAGGGGTCACTCTCTGACCTCCAGGCCTTGCCCACGCCTGCCTTCTTCCATGATCCTTAAGGCTCATTATGAAGATCTGATCAATTGCATCCAAGATGCCCCTCTCATCCTAGTGACACAGAAGCAATACCATGGACAAGAAATTTGCCATCCTTTCCACCACAAAAACCTGCAGCCACCCTGTTTCCTGGGCATGTGGTGGGCTTCTGAGAGAAATAGCTCCTCTTCACCATGGGGAAACACGGCTGCATTATAGTGTTCTCACCTGAGGTCCTTTGAATGTCTGCATATTCCACTTTAAAGATTGCATTAAATCATATAATTTCAAGAGTTTAATTTACAAAGAAAAATTAAGGCTTAATGAGCAGTGGAATAGTATCCCAAATATACTCTGTTGGTTGTTTAAAGACAGCCTGTATATGCTAGGCTTACTGCTCTGATGAAGAAATAAGGAAGAGATTTAAAAAGATATCAGCCAATTGAAATGTATAAATTGTGCATTAATTTTTCTTCTAGTGGAAACTTAAAGAATTTTATACAATATCATGTGAAAAGCAACCTTTACATCATGATTCATACACAACAGCTTTGTAAGGTATTTAGTACCATGGCAAAATACAATTCTCAATATCTAAAGTCTAGCAAATGCAGCCAGAAATCAAAAGGTTCAGAATGCACATTATAATAAGTTACTGAAGGATGTTTCTGTACCTAGATGAGTCTGAAGAAACACAAAATGTTTAAGCCTTCAAAGAAATAATCCAGAAACACCTTAAATGATAGAGAAATAGCACCATTTCTAAGCATGAAACTCTCAGTACGCAAGAGTCACCAGTAACAGTACTTTCCACTAAAAAGGCACTTACAGATGTACTATTCCATCCAAATGGTATCACCTAAATTTTGACATAAAGTGGGAAATGTGTTAGTGATTAAATTTAGTATAATTTGGTAAATTTTTATCTCAAAATTCCACTTGGGGTCCAGGAAATAGTAATTGGATCTAACTAGAAATCTCTGAAAAATATTTGAAAACTTGGGCTACAAAATTCTATTTTATATACTACTTTGAATTTGAACCTTAAAGTTGCTGTCTAGCACTTGGGGTAAGAAGCATTAATCAACATTTGCTGGAAATTCTGCATCCTCTTCATATTTACTTTGAGGCACCACAACTTCACATTGCTGTCTCTTATCTGCTCAGAATGTTAGCTTGTTTCCCCATAAAGACCATTGTCTCTCAGAAAAGCATGGAACTCTTTAAGTTAGAGTTCCCTTTGAAAAGTCAACCCCAAAACCCAGGAGTCTTACTATCTTACTGAACAAATTTTGATTTGTTAAACTAGCTAGAAACAGAATGGATTTCTGAACAAGACGTTTAATAAGTTTTGCTGAATACAATGATACAGTCAACATTCACATCTGCAGTATATACCTGAGCTATTAGTACAACATGGAAGACCAAAGGGAGCTATTCCTCACCCAAAGGACCCACAGATGAGAAGGGAAGTCAGGATGTACACACTGGACCCTGGTGTCAATCCAGGGCTCTTACCTTACCATAGAACTGCTTCTGTAAGTTGGTTTGTGAAAGATGGAAAACTAGCATTTTCGGGGACTCCTCTGTACCCAGCCTTGCTGTCCATCAACAAGTCCAACCTACACTCCACCCCAGTGTGTAAGGAGGGGTCACTCTCTGACCTCCAGGCCTTGCCCACGCCTGCCTTCTTCCATGATCCTTAAGGCTCATTATGAAGATCTGATCAATTGCATCCAAGATGCCCCTCTCATCCTAGTGACACAGAAGCAATACCATGGACAAGAAATTTGCCATCCTTTCCACCACAAAAACCTGCAGCCACCCTGTTTCCTGGGCATGTGGTGGGCTTCTGAGAGAAATAGCTCCTCTTCACCATGGGGAAACACGGCTGCATTATAGTGTTCTCACCTGAGGTCCTTTGAATGTCTGCATATTCCACTTTAAAGATTGCATTAAATCATATAATTTCAAGAGTTTAATTTACAAAGAAAAATTAAGGCTTAATGAGCAGTGGAATAGTATCCCAAATATACTCTGTTGGTTGTTTAAAGACAGCCTGTATATGCTAGGCTTACTGCTCTGATGAAGAAATAAGGAAGAGATTTAAAAAGATATCAGCCAATTGAAATGTATAAATTGTGCATTAATTTTTCTTCTAGTGGAAACTTAAAGAATTTTATACAATATCATGTGAAAAGCAACCTTTACATCATGATTCATACACAACAGCTTTGTAAGGTATTTAGTACCATGGCAAAATACAATTCTCAATATCTAAAGTCTAGCAAATGCAGCCAGAAATCAAAAGGTTCAGAATGCACATTATAATAAGTTACTGAAGGATGTTTCTGTACCTAGATGAGTCTGAAGAAACACAAAATGTTTAAGCCTTCAAAGAAATAATCCAGAAACACCTTAAATGATAGAGAAATAGCACCATTTCTAAGCATGAAACTCTCAGTACGCAAGAGTCACCAGTAACAGTACTTTCCACTAAAAAGGCACTTACAGATGTACTATTCCATCCAAATGGTATCACCTAAATTTTGACATAAAGTGGGAAATGTGTTAGTGATACATGAACTCGGAAGACTTTGATGTAATTCCCACTAGATGACAATTTATGCCAGACACAAATGTTACACGGTCCATCCTGTGTCTCCCTCATGAGCAGGTTTTCTGGTTTAGGAAAATTACCTTTTCCTATCCAGGCCTCATTTAATTTATTTATCAAAGGAGACATAATGATCACTTAATTTGAAAGGGTGCAGTAGGACCCAGGTGCTTGTGAAGACTGGATATAGACCCCACAGGGAACACCTTGTAAGGACTAACAGATGATTGTACCAAATAGTGCTTGTAAGGGCGTGCTGTGGTCCATGTTCCAATTTTTCCATAAAGAGGTAATTGGGCCCTTTTCATTTTTTGGAAAGTACACATCTTATTTATTTTTGTATTTATGTGTGTATTTATTTATTCACACAGTTTTTTTTAGGATTCTTCCTCCTTTTGGCTGGATGGAATCTCTTTTGCTTTCTACTGACCTTCCACACACAGGTGCCACCTGAGTTTCTCTAGACTCCCTGACTGGACACATCAACCAAGATCTTACTTTTTAAGAACAGATGGCTAAGGAGGTAAAAAGCCCCTTCTGTAGCAGGAGTGAGCCTGCTGTGACCAAATTCTGTCTTCTAAAAATGACTCCTCGGATGGATTCAGAAAGAGATATGAGAATCTATGGAATGCAAAGAAGGCACTCTAGAAGGTTTCTTCCAGAAGTCTCTCCATGTGTGTCTTTTTGCTTCTGACCCTAACATTAGACATAACGGGATACAGCAGGTCCATATCACAGCAGCTTTCAACAAGATTGTTCTATCTAGCTCTTGCCTATTCCCAGAAGTAAGTGACCAATTGGTCTTTGAATATGTAAACTTGATTTTATTAATTAATATTAAGAGCAGATCTTAGAATCCTTGTTTTTGAAATTGCAAACTATATAAAGTTTGGGTTGTAAATCATTTCCGTGAGGAAGAAGTTACACATTTGAGGGTTCAGTCATCCAGCTGATGTTGACACAGAGAAACTGACTTATTTCAAAATAAAGGACAGAAGAATGTCATGGGGATTTTTATTGAGATTGTATTGAAACTGGAAATTGCTTTTGGTAGGATGGTCATTTTCACTACACTGATTCTACTACTCCATGAGCCCAGGAGGTCTCTCCATCTCCTTGTGTCCTCCTCAATCTCTTTCTTCAAAGATTTAAAGTTTTCATGAATATTTCTTTAATGTCTTAGGTTAGGTTTATCCCTATATAAGTTTTTTGAGGCTATTGTGAATGGAAATGTTTCCTTGAACTCTTTCTCTGATTGCTTGTTATTTATATAGAGAAAGGCTACTATTTTTGAAGACAGACCACACTTTGGAGATGGAACTTGGAGCAATCCAGTTGGAACTGACCTGGAAGCCTCCTCCCTGAAGACTAGTTCTCATGGTATCAAGATACTATACAAGCTTCCAAAAGGAATCAGTGGTCCTACCCAGCTGTAAAGCCTAATAAACAGCAATGCCTCTTTCAGCAAACTATCGCTATATCAATGCAGTAGTGGCCCTTTTATCTTGGGAATAATCAACAGTTATCTAATGGGATTGAGGCTCGCTTAATGGAAGGAAACTCATGTGTGGTACTGTAAATGTAGCTAAATACACACGACTAGAGAAGTCATAGATCCTAGAGAAAAACCCACTTTTACCGCATCCCTAGACCAATAGACTGCATACTGTATTCTAAATATGCATCCTCATATTTACAGCAAAGAAGATTCTTTTTTTGCAACAGATGGAGACTATTACAGAGTTCCAGAAACCATCAAATGTAGTGAATAATTATCTGAGATGCTTAACCCTAAGAGATACGTCTTCAATGCAACCTTTACACACAGGATGGATGCATCCCTAAACACTCACTAGAAAAATTTCCTTATGCAGCAGATGGTGATTAACACAGAAGACCACAATTTCCAATGTGTGGAGAACAAGAGGCTACACAGTGCTTATCCCTGAACAAGACGCCTATTTCGAGACTCTCTCCTAAGGCTCAGGGATCACTGTGGAAGAGGAGATGGAAAGACTGTAAGAGCCAGAGAGGGTGAATGATCACAAAGAAACAGTCTTCCAGACAGCTGGTTAGCTATTCATGTGAATGCACAGCAATGGTGAACAGTATGCACAAGTTCTGAGCAATCTTAAACCAGACAAAATCCAGGCAGAGACATGGATTAGTGGGTAAGAAATCCCAACCCAACCTAGGGAACTTTTGGTAATTGATGACTGCTGGGAAGGGAAAGGGCATAGTATCTTACAGGGATGGAAATCTTGTGCTCATTGGATGGACCTACACTGAAAGACATTGGGGATACAAATCAGGCTCCATAGGCCATATTACACATATAAGAGAGCATATTAAAATAGGTGAAAGGCAGTGTGCAGAGCACAGATAGGGGAAGAACCCAAATACCATCAAACTGTATTGTATAAAACTCAGAGAAATTCAATTAAAAAGAAAAATTTTAAATATGAATGAATTAATGAATAAATAAATAATAAATAAATAAAAACAGAAATTCTGACTTTGAGGTGTGGGCTCAACGTTCCATTTGCATTTTTCTTTCTCATGTAGTTTTCAGAGAAAGAGAACATCAATGCAAATCGAGTTTTAATGCTGCTGTTAACCAAAGTACACACTGCTAGCAGAGCATAAAACAGGATATTATTATTTTTATTACTATAATTATTATTGATAATAATCAGTGTGTGTGTGTGTGTGTGTGTGTGTGTGTGTGTGTGTGTGTGCCAGCATGTACCTCCTACATGTACATGTGGAGGCCATAGTACAATTTGTAGAATTGATTCTCTCCTTCCACCATGAGTTCTGGGGATCAAACTCAGGTTCTCAGGCTTATAAATCAAGCTCTTTTACTGCTAAGCCACCTCCCTGTCCCAAACACTACTTTTAAGTACCTTCCACGAGACCACGTAAACTAGTTCTCTTCTCACCTACAGCCCACAGCCTCCCTTCTGAAGAATATGCTTTATTTCCCCCAAACATTCCCACCTTTCTCGGTTCTTCCCACAACTAAACAGTTTCTGAGACTGGCAGTTGCTGGGCAGACTCCTCATTGCAGTGCCTGGTGTGAAGCCATCCCCTGTCTTAGTCATATCACTCTGACAGGTGCTCAGCAAACATGGATCCCTCAGATTGCATTCTTCCCTTCCCACATCTTTTATGTCCACTGTGCCCTATGGTTTACATGTAAAGTGTCTTCCAGGGGCTCATGTGTTTAAATACTTGGTGTCCAAATGGTATTGCTGTTTTGATATGATGTGAAGCCTGTGGGAGATGGGGCCTCATTGGAGAAAGGAAATGGGTCACTAGAGTGTGTGCTGTATTTGAGATTTACCGATAATCCTTTGTTTCTGTTCCACCTCTGCGTTCTGGTCTACCAAAATATGAGCAAACACACACTGAAATGTCTCTCCTATGGTGACGGGCTCTATCTTCTCAAACCATGAGTCCAAGTAAGTCTCTTTTCCCTTCAGTTGCTTTATCAGGCATTTGGTCACGGTAGTAAGAATAAGGACTCCTGGGTTCCTATGGGCCCTGTACATAATTCTGTGGCAATAAAGAAGATTAGATATGACCAGAATGGTTTTTCACATGTCCTAGAGAGGCTCTCACTTTGTGGAAGACTTCCTTACTTGCTCTCTTGAACTGGGTATGAATAATATGCCTATAATGTGTTCATAAGAATTTCCCCAAAAGGATCCTCACTCTACAAACTGAAAACTGCACTTCTCTGCAGCTGGCTCTCAGCCTGTGTCCACCTGTACACATCCCTTCGAAAAGAGAAGATCTTTTCCTGGTACTGTCCTCCAGACTTCTCAGTCACAACTCACATTTAAGTCCCCTGCCACTCAGCCATTTGTCACTTTTCTCTATCTCTGTGTCCACCCCTCATGCTGACATGATCCTGTCTATGCTGCCTTCTCTCCTGCCACAACCTCATCTCCTCAGACAGGCTTTGTTGAGAATCGTGTCTCAGGAGTTGACGTACCAGCCAACTCTCTTCATTCACTACTTTTTCTTTTGTTTTGTATTTTATAAATTTATATTTTTATTCTATATCTCATCTTTTCTGCATGCACCTCCTTCTGTTTCCTCTAACTGATCAAATTGGATTTCTCTTCCTGTTCTTCATTTTTAGAAACTGTTTTCCTCAAATCAATAACCACTTCCCATTGTCAAACTAAGTCAATATATAGAGTCACAGTCTCCACTCATCTACCATTTTGGAACAGCCATGGCTTTTGTCTTTTCCTCGTGCCTTTTTTAAGTTTCAAGGCAGAGTATCCTCTTCTGTCACTGGCAATTGCTCACGCTTGACCCACCATTGCAAATCAGCCTCCCCCAGGCCTCTCCCTTCAGGTTTCCTCTCTTCACACTCTGTGTGCACTTTCTTACCATTTAATACAGGCGCTACATAAAAGAGAGTTGGGTCCTGCCCTTTATTCACTAATTCTGATAGCCATCTGTGTATGTCCTGACAATGGCTCAGGCTGCACAGATACAAAACAAACATTTTATAAATAACATAGTTTCATTGCATCTTGGTTTTTGGCACGATCCTCCATTTGGTAAGCCCAGCCAAGCCTTCTTGCTCATCTGATCCTGCCTCCTCTCCTGTAGTCATTTCTTTCAACCAGTCATCAGTTCCTGTCACCCCAACTGTTCTCTATGCATCCAAATACCATTCCAAGACTTGCAACTGCAACTGCTCTGGGATCTGGACCAATTCTCCCTCCTTCTGAGGCCTCTCCGTTCTGTCCTCCTCTACCACCATATCAACTCT
This sequence comes from Nannospalax galili, assembly GCF_000622305.1. Classification (NCBI taxonomy): domain Eukaryota; kingdom Metazoa; phylum Chordata; class Mammalia; order Rodentia; family Spalacidae; genus Nannospalax; species Nannospalax galili. The sequence goes on along the minus strand of NW_008357518.1, from coordinate 3,063,115 downwards.
CCCAAAAGTCCCCACACATACAGCTATCTGATGATATATATTATTCACATATAACATGTGGTAATTTAGCAAACACACACACATATATATGTATATATATACACTTTATTATGCATGATGGCACATTAGATCTTTATTCATGGATTTTTATTTGTACAGCAGAAACCAAAATTCTCATTATGAAAAGCTAAAGCTTTTATTAGGAGGGACTTTAAGTCAGGACCCATGCCTTCAGAGAACTTTCTGAACTGGATGCCACAGGAGCTTTTACTCCAGCTGTGTGCTCAGGGGAACTTTGTGCTCCCTCCCTTTATTCCAAGAAACTCATCAACATCTTGAAGCCCAATTTAGGAGCTTTTTTTTTGAGTTAGGGTCTCAGTGTGTACCTCTGACTGGTCTCAAACGCATACAGATCGTCCTACTCTGCCCTGGAGTGGAGTGCTAGGTGGACATGTGACACCACACCCTGCCCCAAAGCCAAGTTTAAAAGTCATTCTTTGGAACTCTGCTTGATTTCTAAACCTGAAGTAATTAATCTTTTCATTTTATTAATAAACCTTTCATTCTACATATTATGCATTTCACTTTCATAGGGATTGACATCATGTATGTATATACATGTGGCATAGTAAACTCTATTAAGTTATGAGTTCACAGAAGATGGAGAAGACATCTTATTCATTTTATAACCCCTTAAAGTCTAAGATATGTCATTATCTTTGGCAAAGTTTTAAATTTATTTTTGCATTTTATTAGTATTTTTGTTTTTAGTTTTTGGAGACATGGTGTCATATAGCTCAGGTAGGCTTTGAACTTGCTCTGTGGTTGAGGATGACCTTGAACTCCTCATCTTTCCGTCTCCACACCTTAACAGCTGGGATTAGAGGCAGTGCCATCATGACTAGGAAAATTTTGCATTTATATGTATGTATAGTAGAAGGGCTAATATTGAGATATGAATATACATTAATTTTCACTGAAATTAATAAACTATAATTATCAAACATTGTCTGAATACTTTTGACCTGCTTTAATGTTTGATGAATTACATATTTCGATCCTCATGGTACCTGTTAACTATTTAATTGTAAATCCATTAAAACATTCAAGGATAGCTTGATCACTAGAGTGGACAAAAAGTCTACCTACATAGGTCTGATTGATGTTCACAGCTTCTCCTAGGTCTACCTAGAGATATAGGTTTTTTAAAATATTTTTTATTGAACTTTTGTACATTTCATACAACAGTTCTTAATCAAATGAAGGCATCCTCCCCGATCTATGCCCTCATACCCCACACATACTGGGCCTCATGTATTCTGCCATACATGTTAAGTCCCATCCAGTCAAGCATTTTACCCAGATGTCCTTCAGTGCAAGTTCATCCACTGGAGTCTATTCAGCCTATCTAAAAATGGTAAGGAAGGTTTACTCCCCTCTCCCAGCAGCAATCAGTCTCCAACAGTTCTCAGGCTAGGGCTGGCCCACCATCCATTTCCCTGTCACCACACTGGGCCCTTGTCTGATTCAGTCAGCATGGGTCTTGCGCTCTAAGCCACCATTACCACAAGTTCATATGAGCAAGCTTCCAGTGGCTTGAAAGCCTGTTTCCCTATGTCGCAGACCAACCCTGGCTCTTTCAGTCTTTCCATGCCCCCTCTTCTGCAATGGTCGCTGAGCTATGGGTGAGTGAGTTTTAATATAGGAGAGTCCTATCTAAGGACACATACTCTGTAGCCTCTTATTCTCTAAAACTTGCCCAGTGGTGGCCCTCTATGTGCATCACACTCTGTTGTATAAGGAAACTTCACTGGTGAGAGGTGAGGGATGCACCAGTGTTCTTTCCACCTCTTATTCTGTGTTCCATGAGCTTTAGCTGTAGAAGTTTCATTGTAGATGGGACTGGGCATCTCTCAGACATATGTTCTCGTGATACAGTTTTTTGATGATGTTAATGAAAAAGTCTTTCTGATAACGGCTATATAATTTGTCTTACAGTGCTAATATGCAAATGGCCTAATATCGATATTGATATTTATGCCTGGATCTATTAATATTTAAAAACTTGAATCTTCAATGTAATATATAATATTTAAAATTCCTTGTCACTGTAAATAGCAAGGTTTTTTATTTTCAAAGATATAGTTTCTCCTGTTTTAAGTACAAATTTCTGTAAACTTTAATGCTGTTATTTCTATAAATGTTGTTGTGATTTGGAAAAAGCTTTCCCTTCCTTGGCCATATTAGGATAAGATTATCAACTTGCTTCATAAATAAACACTGTGGCACAGGTTTGATCAAATTTTCATAAACTGTAAGTTATCCTGGTTTGAATAAGTGTTCTTATTTGCATGTGTCACTAGCCTTTAATAATTATCACATGAACAATGAAGCCAAAGCTATAAGTAACTTGATAGAAAATGACTATTTTATTGTGTAACAACATTATAGGTCCTAAAGGTGACCAACTTAGAAACATTCTCACTACATAAATAAACACACCGTGAAATAAATTAGGAATAAGGATATGCCAATGTATTTAATTCCACAAAAATAAATGTTCTAAGTTAAACAAAAACATGAATTGAAGAGAGAAATAGCTAATTAAAAATAATATTTGAATACTATGATATTCCATTTTCAATAAATAGTGGAACAATTGGGGAGATGATTAGCAAGGACACAGGAAGTATGATAACAATTAGTTATAAATCAGTGAGACCTTGCAGTTATCTGCAGAGCATTCCACTGCACTACATAACAGTAAAAGTTCTTCTCACATGGTAAGAGAACACTTCCCAGCACTTAAAACATAAAACAGAATGCAATAAAAATTATAAATATTAAAATTATTTTTATGTGTATGAGTGTATAGCTTACATGTGTGCAAGTGTACCCATGTTGTGCAGAGCCTGTGGAGGTCAGAAGAAGGTGCTAGATTCCCTGGAACTGGAGTTACGAATGTTGTTAGCCACCATGTGGGTGCTGGGAATTGAACCTGGGTCCTCTGCAAGAGCAGTCAGTGCTCTTAACCACTGAGCTATCTCTTTAGCCCCCCCAAATTAGAAATATCTGAAATAATACAAATTATGTTTTTAAGTACATGCAAAAATTAAGTAAGACTGGATCATTTACCTAAATAAAAGCTAACATTAGAAACAGAAGAAGAAAACCTATTTGTGAGTTCCCACAAATTCGAATCAGACACTTGTTTATCACATGTAATAGCAAAAGCTGAAGCAATACAAAGGCAGTAGATACACTTGACCTTATTAATACTTCAAAAGGCACCAAGAGAAAGTGAAAAGACAGCCCCAAGATGGAAAAATATTTGCAAATCACCTGTTTGATAAGGACTTTATTTCCTCTGTTTCTGACTGTTATGTCACCCAGGCTGGCCTGGAATTTGTGACTCTTGTGGCTCCGCACACCGAACACTGGGATTACACTTCTGTGCTACCATGCCTTATGCATTTCCCCTTTTCAGTTTTGTCTTGATCCTAGAGAATGACACATCCCTCTTCACTCTTCCTCTAACTTTCTAAATTCCAACTGGCTTCTCTCAGGCTCCATTCCACAGACCTGCTCTGCGTACGGTCTTTCCCACATCATGGGTACATTTGAGAGTCCCACTGTGGGAGGGAAGTTGTCAAACTCTGTTCCTCAAGGTTGAGGATGCTAAGGAAAGGTTGGTATCTCCACTCCTGTAAGTCATGCTTGATTATTTTAGTTTTCTTTCCCTTAAACTCTTACTGATGCATCATCCTTTTGCCACCTGCTGTGGTACTTTTGTAATACATACAAAAGGTCTTATAGCTAGTAGTTTTCAGTAAATGCCGAGTGAGTAAAGCCTTAGTTATTCCTTGAGTAGGCCTCATATTCCACAAGAATAAAATGAGGCAATGTAGAGTATTTGACCTCCTTACCCAGAATTTTCTTTTTTAAAGACGTGTTAAATGTTTATTTAACTCTTTTAATGGAAGAGCCAGAAAGATGATGCAATGATTGCAAAGAGTCTCAAAGAGAAGACAATCTCATCAGTTGGGAATTTTCCAACAAATTTGTATATTTTCTTTCTTTTCTTTTCTTTTTTTTAAACAACAGAAATTTATTGTTCATAGCTCTGGAAACAAGGAAGTCCAAGAAAAGGGAGCAGAAGATTCAGTGTCCAGCATGGACTCTACTTCATAGATGGTCCCTCCTTACTGCACCTCACTTGGCAGAGACAGAGAAGCAAACAGGCTTCCCAAGGCATTAATCCTATTCACCAAGGCAAAGTGCTCATGGACTAATCACTTCCCAGAGTCCACACTTCTGAAAGGCCTTACAATTGGATATTAAGTTTCTTTTTTTTAAAATAAATAATTTATTGAGAATTTCATACACGCATATAAGGTGTTTTGAGTATCACTCAAGAAACACCTTTAAACAGCTGTTTGTTTGCATACACATTTCAGGTCCTGTCTCAACAGCATTTTTGACATTTGTGCCCTCTTTCTCCCAAGTGTAAAGTATTTTTCTCTTTTGTACAAACTGACTGCTTAGATGAAATTCCAATTGCTCTGTCCACCTAAGAACTAGTTTACAGATATTGCCCAAATCAATTTTCCTTCTCAGCATGATCCTTACACACACACAGACAGAGACACACACACAGAGAGACACAAAGAGACATAGACACACACACAGACAGACACACAGACACACACATACAGAGACACAGAGACACACAGACACACACAGACACACAGACACAAACACACACACACAGAGACACACACAGGGACACAAAGACACATAGACACACACACAGACACACAGACACACACACACACACACACACACACACACACACACATTGCTTTTGAGACAGGGTCTCCCTGGGGCTGCCCCAGATTGGCCTCCATCTCACAGAAAGCCCCTTGCCTTTGCCTCCTGAGTGCTATAACAGAAAGCATGCCCCCACCATGCCTGGCAGATAGCCATAAATATTAATCACTTCCTAGTGACCACTGAGCAAGGAATGGACTGGAATGACTTTAGAAGTATAAGAATTTTTCTGACTACCTTCAAACAAAATAAGTCTAGTATCTACTGAAAATGCCTTTCCTTTCTTTGCCTCCCTCTCCTCCACTCCCATCAATCATATCCCCCACCCCCACCCCCCTGTTGCCCAGCTCGGTCTCATACACATAGACACACTCACTCTTTCCTAGTCACCCCCCCTTCCTCTCTTGCATACCTTCCTATGACAGTATCAATTTCCATTTTGTAGGATTTCTGACCTGAAGTCACCTGGCTTAAATATTGGTTCTAGCTTATTAGTTGTGTCTTCACTAACAGTGGATTTGTCCAGGAAAAATTCTGAAAGCTAAACCCTTGAAATGCAAATCTCAGCTTCAATTTTCAGCTCTCAAAGCCTCTGCTTTCTGTTTGGAGCCTTGGCCCCTCATTGCTTCCTGTGATCCTGCATGGTGAAGCCCTAGGTTCCCTCCTTGATGCCTCAGAAGTTCAGCTGCTGAGTCATACTTAGCATGAGTGCAGCTATGCTTACCCATAAGCCCCTTAGGAGTAAACAACATGATGTACCGTTTACATCTCATGTCACAGACAGCATTCTGTACGAGATAAGAATTCAACAGACACAGGTTTCGTGAATGAAGCACTGTGTGAGTTTTTGCAAATGTAAGAATTTTGTCTTCTGAAGAAATTTCGTAGTCAGTGGAGCTCACTTTTCTAGAAGTATGACTGTCTCCAATTGCCCAAATCACACTAATATTTTCTAAATTGAGTGCTCATACTGAGCTGACACTTTGGATAGATTATTCCAAACCGTTTGTAGTGTGTCCCGCAAGGAGCCTGAATCTTCTTTGTTAAGGGCCTGAGATGCACACTCAAGTCTTCAAACCCTCCCAGCTAGAGCTCATGCAGTTTAGAGAATCCAAAAGCCTAAATGACCATTTACATTTGAATATTGGGAGAATTAACCTATCTGCCCTTGTCTATTTCACAGACCGTTCTCTCCTACTTAAGGGCTTCACGTTTTAACAGAAAATACATGTTTCCTAGGACTTGCTACGTTGATATTTCTGTCACAATGCCTGCTGCTTACAGTGATTTTCCAGTTCCATTCTGTAATGTAATAACCACAAGAGACATTGATTTGAAAAAATGTGGTATTAATTTATGATATGGTTCCTAACCCATAACAGAAAACTTGGAGCAAAATACCCTGTCCACACATGCACCTCAGTTGTGTGCAAAACCAATGGTGTGCTACTGATACCCTCCTGTCTGTGGGTACGATAGGCACTGATTTCTTTTACACACTCCCTCCTTCACCATCTCATCAAAAGCAGAATAGGAGTCAAAGTTCAATCCTCACGTGCCCACGTGCATCCCTGCCTGTGCACCTGAAATGTACCTTAGAGCCAAAAATGAGGGCTTCTTGAAGAACTAAAAGTATTTCTCCTTGGGCATGACTTTTGCTCATGCCTGTACCTTTGATGACAAAGTTTACAAAATTTTTCTTACTCTTTCCAGCATTTTTAAGAAAGAAAATGTACCTGATTTGCAAATGTCCTTCAACACTTGAAATATGAGCTTGTTAATGTGAGCTTTTTTATTGCTGTGTACGGACTTCAACTTAGCACCAGTAATTGTGCCTGTAGTTTAAGGAATGCAAGCACACATCTGAAAGTATATACTACTGAGTCCTGTAAAATGATAAACCATTTTTGTAAATATTTTATTTATTATGTTTCTTTTATGTGTACAAGTGTTTTGCCTGCATGTATGTGAGTGCACCCTTGATGTGCAATGCTTGCAGAGTTAGAAGAGGGCATCAGATTCCCCTGGAACTGGAGTTAAGGATGGTTTTTAGCCACCATGTGGGTGCTAGGAATGAAACTCTGGTCCTCTGCAAGAGCAGCCAGTGCTCTTAACCTCAGAGCCATCTCTCCAGCCCAAAGGATAGACTACTAATATAATGTTGTGTTAGTTACTTTTCTGTTGCTCTGATGAAACACCAAACCAAGGAAACTTTGGGTGGGGGAAGGGTTGATTTGGCTTATTGTTCCAGAAGGAAAGTCTATAATGGCTGGGGAAGCATGGTGGCAGGGGTGGCCAGAGAGAAGGCTTTGCACTCACATCTTCAAGCAGGCACAGGAAAACAGAGCAAGCCAGACCAAAAGTGGGTATGGTTTTGAACTCTCAAAGCCCACCCACAGTGACAAGCTTCCTCCAGCATGGGCACACCTCCTAAAGATTGCATCACCCTCCCCAAACAGGCTATGAACTGGGGACCAAGCATCTAAATACTTGGAACCTATGGGGGACATTCTGATTCAAGCCACCATAGATTGTATTAGGAAAACCTTTCCTCTCTGAGGAATTCTTTCAAAATCCCCCAACTTTAATACAATACAGAGAGAAATGTATACAAATGTAGGCTGAGCGATGTTCTGACTAGTATGTTTTAGTTGTTAGCCTTAGCCTTTAATGGCTGTACTATCCCTCCAGCCCTGACTAGTATGTTTTAATTTCTCCATTGTGAAAAGAAAAGAAATAGTGAGAAACTGTCATCAGAGAGTAGAGGAGATGGGTGACAGGACAGCTAAATATGCAATCGTATCTCAAATTTTCTCCTGGAACAGAAAGAGGCCATACAGGGTGTTGGAATTTAAATAAAGCCACATCAGGAGTCATGTCAATACAAAAAGAAAATATGTTAGACTACTCACTCAATTCATGTTAAAATACTGTGTCATGCCATCCTTTCTTAAACCTTTTGGGAACTTCTTTTTATCATACTATATCTAATGTTTACATTCTACTGTTTCAAAATGATCACATGAGTCAATTGGCCATGGCTTAATGTGATATTCCACATAACTAAAATCACAGCAAGGGTGGATAATAATGATGTATGGATATACTTTATTATGTCTTATCTTTTCTATGCTCAATATAACATTAATTGTAACCTGGGTGTACACCATTTTCAGAGTGGCCATCTTTAGAAGGCTGGCTGACATTTCCTTTAGAAGCAGAGCTCCTTGTTACAGGAGCAGCGAGGCAGCGAGAAGACTGGACCCCATCACTTCCACGGCAGAAGCAGTGACGTTTGCCTTTGTTTTGCATTCCTGGAAATATGTGTGGGTATTGGAGTTTGGCTGTCCTTCCAACTGAATCATCTGCTCACAGTCATCAGAAAATAACTCAGTAGAAGGACATGTTTCCCTTATCATGGTGTCATAGTTTTACTGTTGCTGTGATAAAATGCCCTGACAAAAGCAATTTAGGGAAGAAGGGGACTGTTTGGGGGTCACAATTCCAGGGTACAGTCTATCATTATGGGGAAATCCTGGCAACAGGAGTGTGAGGCAGCTGGCCACATTACATCACAGTCAGGAAGCAGAGATGAGTGCTGTGCTCAGTCTGCTTCTCCTTTTTATTCAGTCCCAGACAGCAGCACTTGGAATGGTGCCGCCCACATCCAGAGTCAGTCTTCCCACCTCAATTAACCTAAACTAGATAATCTCTCAGATGCTCTTAGAGCTAACAAAATCTAAATCATCCCTCACAGACATTTCTAGAAGTTTGTTGCCTAGGTGATTCTAGATCCTGTCAAATTGACCATCAGTATTAGCCATCACATGTGGTTTCTGGGTTAACTATATCAGCACCCCCAGGAGCTCTATAGAAGTGTGTCTGTAAGACAGAGTAAATCAGAAACATATGGGAGAGGCACAGGAATGGGTGTGCCCAGTGGTGAGCCTCACAGGCTAGCCCTCCCCATACTCTGAACAAAATGTGGGGACTCCCACTTTGACAATACAGCAAGTTAATGTGATAAAGTTTAAATACAGTCAATAGGGCACAGTCCTGACTTGTTGACTGTGCATACTGTCGAGGTGTGGATTACATTTCTATAATCTGCTTCCCTGTTTTCTTTTGGCATGAAGGTGATGGACATGTTTCATAGTTGGCACAGGAGTTGAAGGGATGGATTTCACTAGCATTAGGAAAGGAAATAAAGCTGTATATGTCCTCAGAGTGGCCAAGTATAAACAACAAGAACTTCTGGTACACAAAGACAGACCTGAAGATTGAGATAGTTAACAGCTAAGAATGCATAGAGTGTAATATTAGGACATCTGTCTGAGGAAGTCTGCTCGCTCACTAATTGAGTTTCAATAGGGTATTTGCCACTGGCCATAACAAACAACAGAGCACTACTGCGGTCTGGTAAGAATGAAAATCTCTGTAGATGTGCTGAGGTGCACTAACCAAGTGAAATAATTTTGGGAGCATGTACCCGGTTTCATTGTTACAGTTCAATTACCCCAATTTCCTATAGCAATGTCTATAGCGACTTAGAACTGCCATTCCCCTCTCATCTGCCTAGCTGATGCCTACGGGTTTTGCCCTATGAAGTTGTTACTTTTCTGTTGAGTCCCTCTGTTCCATTAAGAACTCCATCTGACTGTGGTCACCAACCTTTCCCACCTTCATTTTAGTTACAAGGCCATTTTCTCCCACCAAGGGAAGTGCAGTGGTCACTTGGGGACTCTGCATGGCTCTGATTCCATTTCATTGTACAATCATGCACCCACCGTGGTTTCCCACTGCTGACTGTACGAAGCCACATCTCCCACTATAGTTTGGATCTCTAACGTTTTCAAATTCACAGGTCAACACCTGAAGGCTTGTTTTTCAGCCCACATTGTCTCCATGAAGTGATGAAGCTCTTAGACTATGGGACCCAGCCTGGTGGGAGAAAGTTTTCTTATTGGAGGGTACCCTTGCAGGGGATATTGGGACCCTATTCTGTTTTTCTCTGAATGCATTCCAGTCGCCATGCACCAAGAAGTCCTCTTCTACTACACTTCTGTTATGATACACTGTGCTATCTTGAGCCCCCAGCAATAGGGCAAGTAGCCATAGACTGAAATAAACCTCTCTTACTTTAAGTTGATTATCTCACGTTCATTGTCACATAACAGAATGGTGACTCGCATACAACTTCTGCAGTCAAGGATCCCACTGAGGACTCACTGGTCCATCCTTCCAGCTCCATTTCTGCCCCCAACTCCTGCATAGGCCTCAGCTCCCACAGTTTGTGCCCCTCAGTCTTGTAAGTTCCCTTCCATTTCTACCAGGTTATCCCCTACAAATTCTTAAAAGTTTGCCTCTTTCATAGACATTTTGAGCTCCTCTCCCAGAACAATTCTATGTATGTTTGTGTGATAACTCTAGAGTTTTAAATCTAGCAAACCTGAGTTTTAAAAAAAAAACTCATTACACTGTTTACTAGCTGAGGGATGTGGGGCCTCCATGTTCTCAGTTCTCCTGTCTATAGTCTGGGGATCTCTCTTTCTCTCTCTCTCTCTCTCTCTCTCTCTCTCTCTCTCTCTCTCTCTCCCCCCCGCCTCTGGTTTTTGAGACAGGTCTCCCTGGATGTCAACAAACTGTGGAGAAGAGGTTGGCCTTGATCTCACAGAGATCCGCCTGCCTCTGCCTCCAGAGTGCTGGGATTAAAGACACGTACCACCATGCCCACTGAGCAGTGCCTATTTTTTAAAAGATAAGCTGATGCCTTGGTGCCTTGATTCATGTAACGTGTTTCCTGTAGTGCTGGTATCCAGAAAATTCCCAATGCTATTTTGGATGCTTTGTTAGATTACAATTATCACACCCTATCAGACTATTCATTCCTTGTAAGTAAGGACAGTTTCCACTTTTCTTGCCTGTGTGACACATTCCTGGTGTTTGGCGTTTCTTCAAAAAATGTTTGTTGAATAGATAACTGATTATTTTCATCATTTTATTTATCACATTAAAATAATTATAAGTGTATAATTGTAGTCTGTCAGTAGCTGCTCAGATTGCTAAGCACGAGGGTCATATTTTCTAGAACTCAAGTTGGTGACTAAGGCAGAGTCTGGTATTTAATAAGTATGTTTGAAGGAAGAAACAAATGAGAAACTGAAAGGATGAATCTTCTGACTACTGTCTCTGCTCGCTGTTTCCCGAACTGCTTGCCTCTCGGGTGGGATACCTCTGGATAGCAAAGACTCTGGTGGAATTCTCTGTCAACACAGGCTCTGGGCATTCTTCAGTTTGAGAACAGAAATAACACAAAAGGCTGCGAAGGCATGGCTGGGCCTGCTACGAGAAAGTCTGCTCTGTAGTAATCCAGGTTAAAGGATTAAAATAATTCAGAGGGGAAGAAATCACTTGTCCCTTATCTCCATTTGGTATGTTGAGGAGGTTCCCTTCTTCTACCTGCGACAGGTAACTGCATCTTTGGGACAAGAGGCCTCACTGGCAGCTGCACAGTGTCTGATGAGAACCACTGTTGGAGCAGTCCCCTCTGCATCTCCGTGCAATCAGAAATCACCCTGGCTCTGCACAGTTGCTCTTGTAAATTTCAGTTTGCCCCTTCTTGACTGACTTCCATAGCAGATATAGTAGACACTGGTTTCTGCTTCTGCAGTGTATAGAGACATAGCCACAGATCTGGAAGCCACCAGGTGCACTGCTGTTTCTTGACATGCTTCTTGACATCCCAGTGGTATTTGGATGCCTAAGAAGCCTCGACTAATCTAGTAAACAAACAATTTGTTGATGTTCAACAAATGTCATAGTAATAAAAAAATAGACTGTACTGGGGCAGTATGGCGAGAAGGCCAAGGTTGCTACCGCTTTGCCGTTGTGGGATCAGTAACTTAAAGCTTGCTTTCCTGAAACTGCCTCAAGTGTAAATAGAGGATAATGGTGTGCTTTGTATGGTCTAAAAGACTTTATAATTCTAATCTTTCATATGTCTTTTTATGCCCTGCCTCTAGTACAACCTAAGGGAAGCCTACTATTTAATTGATAGAATCATTGTTAATGCTTTTTGAATTGTGTGTGTATGTGTGTGTGTGTGTGTGTGTGTGTGTGTGTGTGTACGCTTGAGAGAAGGCTCAGCAGTTAATAGCTCATACTGCTCTTCCAGAGCACCTGAGTTCAGATCCCAGTAACTATGTTGGTTGGCTCATAACAGCCTGTAACTCCAGCTCCTGGGGGATCCAACACCTCTGGCTCCTGCAGGCACCTGCACTCACATGCACATACGAACACACATGCACAAACATATATCTATATCTATATATATCTATATAATTAAAAATAAATTTTTAAAATGTAATCTTTCCTCAGACACTATTGCCTCACTATACTGTCACATTAAATTCTATGAGAATATCATACACACACACACACACACACACACACACACACACACACACACACCTCTCCTCTAACCATACTCTTGCCTCAGTGAGCCCTTCTGTATGCCTCACTAAAGAGGCCTTTTTAACACAACATCAGTTTAATACATGCTTCGCATGTGAGTTCATATTCAAGCTAGGATAACTTACACAAAATAGTCAACTCAAATAAGTCATTCATGCATCCGGCCAAACTATATAAAGAAGAGAAATTGCATCCATTTCCCAGGTGAGTAGTGACCAGTCCAACAGAAGACAACTATCTTTCTGTATTTGAGTACAGCTAGTATTACCAATTAAAGAATAAAATTATCTACCTCCTAGTCTTTCCCATGTAGCTGCTTTCCTGGCACTTGTAAAGAACAGTTTATGCTTAAATTTTTTTTTTAGTTTTAGTGGGGGCAGATTCTTATGTATCCTAGAGTAGTCCTGTAATGACTATGTAGCTAAGGATGACCTTGAACTCTTGATCCTCCCTACCTCCTCAATTCCGGGATTCCAAGTATGTATCAACACACCTATCATAAGAATATTTATCAGAGAGAAAGACAGAGAGAAAGAGTCAGAGACAGAGAGACAGAGACAGAAAATGGAGAAAGACAAAGACAGAGAGAATTAAGATCCTTGAAAAGCGGTCATTCTGATGCAGTAGATTTTTATGTAGATGTTGGTTTTCTCTAGACTGTGAACATGTATGTGTGCACATGTGTTTGAATGTATGTATGCATATGCTTATCTACATGTATGTGTATATGTATGTGTATTATATATGTGTGAATGTTTGTGTATTGTTGTACTGTGTATGTGTGTCTACGTGTATGTGTGTATGTACACACGTGTGTGTGTGTGTAGCTCTTATTGTAGGCCAAATTCACTCAACTACCACACTAACTTGAGAGACTGTACCTGAGGGAATGACAATCATTGAAAATCTGTCAAACACAGTGTAAGGACAGTGCACAGCAGAGCAAGAGGGAACCATATTCATGTGCTCCCAGCAGAAGTGCGTACCATAGACAGGCACAGCTGTGCAGTGTAAACACAAACATGCCAAGCTGCTCCAGACCCATATTGTGAAGCAGGAAAAAAGTCTATTTCAGAAAAAGAAATGACAGTTCATAAACATTTTTCAGGAACAGTAGAAGAATACCTTCTACCATTATTGACAGTGATGTCAGAGAGAAATTTACAAACAAACGTGCGAAAACCACCACAGAAAATTTTCCCTATGGAGACAAGTGGGAGTTGGATGCAAGGCACTGCAAATAAAATCTCCCTCCACATCTTTACCAATATCACCTTGAGAAAACTTGTGGAAACTCTTCAGTTCAGTTTCTCTCATTCACACACACACACACACACACACACACACACACCCCACATACATATGAGAGTCATTAATTTGTAAAGACTGCTTTAAAATTTAAGACAAGCGGAATTTACACCTCCCCTGGCCCTTGGAATGTACCCAATCTTCTGAACTCATAAGAAAAACAAAACTTCAGAAGTACGGTAGACATCAGTGATGAAGAGAAAGCAGGCAGGCCTACCAAATTGCATCAGCACACCTCACACTACTCATCCGCGAAAACTCATTTTTGTGAACCTTAGCACATCCTCTGCTATTGGAGCTAAACCTCAATCTGAGTACAATTTCCGGCTCACCTCAGGATGGATAAATAAACGCTCCTGAAATAAAAAATAGTAAAATGATATATCTGTTTTAACCAACCAAATCTAATAAGATCTAAGTCATTTTAGAATATAAAAATAGCTGTCTAGTATATACTGAAGACTAAAGTGTTTTCCTACTGATTAAACAAATTTCCAACCAATCTTTTTAGCTGTGTTGTAGACTGGATTTTCTTTGCCTTTTAATTTCTTCCATCCTCCCTATAATTTTCTATGAGCTTAGGGTTTGCCTGACTAGAGGGACATAAGAATTCTTTGCTAATGAGTTTTCTTTCCTCTAGAACCATTAACCCAGGAATTCAGGAATGACCTACCAGGTCAGAAGGTCAGCACTGTAGTCAGCAGAACAGAGACCTCTTCCAAGGAATAGGCCAAGTAGTTGCCTACTTAGACCAGCCACTCCAAATCCTTCCCCAGGTCAGCGAACCACCTCAGACCAACTCATCCCCTTGACTCTAAACTTCTGTCCATTTGAGCTTATTCGTGGTCTATGTCATCTTTCTCCTGTAAATCAGTAATTTTGTTCAACAACTGTGTTTTAAAAAACATTCTGATTATAAAGACCCTGCTTCATTTTCCAGAGGCATATGAAAACAGGAAATGCCAAACACAGAATTCTTTGGTGTAGTACCGAACTGAAAAAAACACAATAATGTAATGAAGGGTTGTGATGTTAAGAAAATTGAACTTGTGTAAGTTTTGGTATGGGCATTTTAAAAACATGTCTTTTAGCTTTGAAAAGAAGTGATAAACTCTTCCAGCAGTATCATACTCTTGAATTTTTATTTGAGCCACGCAGCAGCAGCTTGTACAGAGAGAATTCTGAACTGAACCTGCACGGGCATTTGCTTGCTGGTACCCAAAGCACTCACAGGACTAGTAAACCTGGGGCATCTGCAAACCTGATGCCACATTATTGCTCATTAGGCAACTTTCAGCATGATCTCCAAACTGGCCACACTTTTATCAGACTACACAACCCTGTATTTCCTTCTGGACTGTTGAAGTAATTAGGCTAGATTCTCCTTAGAACTCGTGTCTGCTTCTTTGTGATGCTATTACAGCTGTGTTCTGGTTACTGCCTGTGACACTGATCTGTTGTCTCCACAGTAAGCAACAAAACAGAATACAGAAGCGTGAAATGGGCTCGTATTCTCTCTCTCTCTCTCTCTCTCTCTCTCTCTCTCTCTCTCTCTCTCTCTCTCTCTTTATTTCTGCTTAGAGAAGCATAATACCTAACAACTAGCCAACTATTCAAAACCAAACAAGACAGAATTCACATACTCCCCAGATAACTGGCTTCTCTACCTATACAAATGCAGTGATGGCTTTCAATCAGCTTAGGAAAGAGTGAGCTGATACCAGTTTGGTTACATTTGTGTCTCTTCACCTTGATAGGACAATTCTCTAAGAAATAAATTACACGTACATTTTTTTTGCCTTTCCCAATGTTTAATAAAATCTGTCAATTGCTTTTGTTTAGATTAGCTTCCACAGGTGGCTGGATCAGGAAGATGTCAATGATTTGGAATTGACACAGTATTGAGGAAACACCAATCTGGAGCTCAGGGTAATAAAATTCTAACTGAGTTCCTGGTCAAACCTCTGTAGTGCATCCTTCAGAAACTTGCCTCATCAAAAGGGCTATAGTGAACCTGACCTTGCATTACTGCACATGGTATCTTTGTGCAATAGGAACGGCACACAGCACAGCGTTTGGCAGTCAGATAACCCGCTTTCTTTGTACTGGTTGCATGAAATGCACTTTCTAATTTTTTCAGACAAATGTAGGATATTCAAGAGGCTATGTGATAAACAGAAACTCCCATTTGTCAATTCCTATCATAAGTAATTATCACTAAATTTAGCACAGCTACATTGACTAAACGTCAGAATACTCCTGGTACCTCAGAACCATCCGTACAAAGCATCACAAGCTTAGAAGCAGGCATACCCAAAGGTATACATATTTTTGCTGTCAGTGAAGATCACATTTATATATTTTTTGAAATTACTAATCCTCGGTATCCTGTTTTATATTGTAATGGAAGGTTTCATGGGGTTCAAATGACCAAGTAGCTTCTCTTTATGAATTATCTATGCTGATAATGGCAAGAAAGCTACAATTTACCCATGGAGTCAGAAGTGTTAGAAGGCCGCTGACGGGTCCTCCAAACATAGTGAGAAGGAACCACAGCATGCTGCTTCCATCGTGAGGCTGTCCAGGAAGAGTACAGGGACCATAGTTGGCCCAGCAGCCCCTAGTTCTTTCCCTCCCTGAGTGCCTCACACACCATCAAAGCATCCTGATTCTGTGATGTGAAGATGAATAAATGAAGCAGTTTATACTGTGCAGACCAGAATATCTATTTTCCTGAAGCCAAAACCTTGACTACTTTAATCCTTTAAATAATTTATTTATCTGAATAATTTGAAAACAATACTATAAGACTTCTTTATTCTAGATATACCATAGTGTACTTTATATTTTTTTTTCTTTGCTGGTAGTGTACTATACCTATGCAAATCGCCCTGCCATGTTATCTCCTGAGTTTTATTTTGCTTTGGGCAATACTTCACTCTAAGCTTTTCTGTCACTTGTTGCTTCATGGTGAAGGCATGCCTTTTCTTTTGACTTTTTTGTCTATTCAGTGAAGGCCCGTGAGAAGAAATAGTTCCTTCCTTCATATGAAAATTCTATCATCACTGGTATTTTCAAAAATCTCCTGATTCTCTTTTGATTTTTTTAAAAAAATAATCTTTCATAGATGAGCATGGTGGCACATGCCTCTAAGCCCAGCACTCAGAAGGCAGAGGCAGATGGATCTCTTTGAGTTCAAGGCCAGGCAAAGCTACATAGTGGGACCTGTCTCAATATTTCTTTTCCTTAGGAAATAACTTTAACATTATTTTGAACCATTTTTTCAAATCCTAAGTAATGAAATTTTCTTGTATAAGACTTTGGAGATCAGAGAACGAATGATTTCTTCCTTTATCCCCTCTATTTCCACTGTTGTAGTTATGGGCGAGCCATTCCGTGCCTGAGACAGGGCATGCGGAGTCAGGTTCTCATCCATTCAACTCCCCCACCACTGCTTGTAGAAGAGGGACTGAGCACACTCCTTGAGCCTCGTGGTGCTGTCTTCTGGGAAGTATTTTGAAGATGACTTTGATCATTACTATTTTGGCGGTTGTACTTTGGTAATACCCTTTCTTCATGCTGACAAAGCCTCACGCCACACCAAACCTCAACAAAAATATACAAGGTCGAGCTATTGCAGGGAGTAAGCTAACAGCTAAGACTACTGAGGACACAATCCTGCAGCTTTTGTCTTTGCAGAAGCTGTGCTAGATGTGGGATTCCTTCAACACTCATACTTTTTAATTTATTGATTGCTTTCACAAGGATGAAATATGCTCAAACTAACTTCCACATTCTTAAAAGTTTCTGATACTATTCTAGGCAAGAATCTCCACATATTATAGTATATATATGGACAGAAAACAGAAGTTATTCATAAAACCTAGGCAGGACCCAGAGAAATCTAGAAATTTTAATTCATATGTGATTTGGGAACTGTCAAACCCAGAATGCAGTGAGCATCTCTTGCAAGCACAATAATACTCTATTGTATAGCTGTGTCACATTGTGTTACCCTTGGCTGAAACTGCATGATAATCTTGTTCCTCTTGTATGGCCCACCATATTGCTCCTATGGCGGCTGTGACTTTTACCCTCCAGTGCAGAGTTTTTCCACATTTTGGCCAGTTCTTGTTACTTTCTGATTGTTTTATAGTGCCAGAACTAATGCCCATGAGGCAGAAGCTCACTGGCACATTCATCTGTATTTTCTAACCATTCCTGATGCTGATCATCTTTTGCTGCATGTTTGTGCATCTTCTTTAGAGAAAAGGCTGTTGAAGTCCTCTGTCCATTTTGAAAGCATGTTTTCTGTGTCCAAACACCTCATTCTCTTTACAGTCCAGAGTCCCCCTCCTTATGACCTTATTCATTCCTATAGTTACCTATCTTCCAACTTCATTTAATTACTTCCAACTTCAGTTCTGAAAGTGACGCATCAAAAACTCACAGGTACAGCAGATGACTTACTGGGAGATATGTAGAAATATCAGACCTTTTCTTTATAATGTTGCATTGAACTATGAGTAAAAATCAACTCTACTAATGTTTAACATTGGAAATAAAAAGACTCCCTGCATGCTGTCATTATTTCAGTTGACCCCGCTCCCTAGAAAGAAAACCAAGATCCTGAGGGAATGTGGACATGCCACAAAGTAGACAGGACTGAAGACAGACTTCGCTGAAGAACCATTAGCAGTTGATAGCTACTTGAAGAGGGAAACACATAGTTGTCTTTAAAGGTGTGAAACTAAGCAGGTTGACCAGGCCCCGAGGAATGTATTCACATTTAGAGAACACAAATTAGACTCAATAGGCCTTTAAAAATAGATGTAAAGTGAGGGGATAGGGAGGTGAGCATGGATCTGAGAGGAGATGAGGATCTGAATATGATCAAAATTCATTGTATGAAATTCCTAAAGTATTAACAAAATACTAATTTTTTTAAAAAATTAAGCCAGTTAAATTCCATCATGGGGGGGCAGACAACTCCTGATACCTCATTTTGGCTAAGGGCTATTGGGAACATCCGTTCCTGAGAGTCACTTTTCTTTGGTAAAGGGATATTATAGGTAGCCCAGCCTCCAGTGGATGGCCCATCCACACCCATCTACATATGGGGAGCACTAATTGAAAACAATATATTATTAAGAAAGAAAGAGAACAGGGCTGGCAAGATGGCTCAGCGGTTAAGAGCACTGACTTCTCTTGCAGAGGACCCGAGTTCAATTCCCAGCACCCACATGGTGGCAGCTACAAACCATCCTTAACTCCAGTTCCAGGGGAATCCAAAGCCTTCTCCTGACTTATGCGACATTGCACAGCATGGGTGCACTCACGTACATCCAGGCAATACACTCATAAAATAAAAATAATAAAATATTTTTTTTAAAAAAAGGAAAGAAAGAGGACATGAGAAGTTGGGAGGAAGTGATGGGAGGACCCAGGGATATTTGAGAGAGGTAGAGAGGTGGATATGACCAAGACAGACTGTCTATGGATGAAATTTTCAAAGAATTATTAAAAAATAATTCTTAAAAAATGCCTGTTTAGCGAGCATCACAAGTGGGCTTGTTGACGGTTGTGCTCATTCATTAAATAAGTGCCAAGCATGGTCACTGGACCCTCACCTGAATAACCAGCCATTCTTCCCAGTCAACCAGTCCAGCCTTGGAAGACAAAAGAAAAATGAGGAAGAACCCAATAGAGGGATGCTTTTGGAAACCCTTGCCAAGAAACGCCAATGGACTCTCATATGAACATTTGAAAATTGCCCTGTTCTGACTTTTTTTCTAGTTCTCTGTCTAGAACATGTAATGCTAATTACTCTTGCCTTTACTTCTCCTTCACATCTCCTATTCATGATTCAAGGACTTTCTTTTCCCCTTAGAGTCAAGAGTTATGCAATTTGGAAGAGTTTAGATAGACTCACTGTATTAGTCACTTTTCTGTTGCTGTGAAAGAAACACTGACCCAAGCAATTTATAGAAGGAAGAATTTATTTGAGTTTATGGTTACAGTCCATCTTGGCAGGAAGGCATGGTGGCAGAGGTGGCTGGAGAAGAGGAGCAGAAGATAAACTCTACATCTTCCAGCAGGCACAGGAAACAAGAGAGCAACTGGAGATCCAACAAGGCTTAAGAACTCTGTAAGCCCACCCCCAGTGACGTGCTTCCTCCAGGATAGCCACACCTTCTAAAACCTCCCAAAACAGCACCATCACCTGGGGACAAAATGTCCAAACACTTGAAGCCTATGGGGGACATTTTCATTCGAATAACCACACCCACTGAAGGGTACTCGAATTGCCTCACCCTGTGTCCCTGTTCAGCATGGAAGAAGCCAGAGCGGTCTGCGTCCCTATTCCCTATTAGCAATTTGGGTAACCCCTTCAGAGGATGGTATGATAAGAATAGGAGGTAGGAATTGGCTAGGCAGTTAGGGTAAAAAGACCTCAAAGAAAAGTAGCCAGTTTCTTGGCTAAAAGTCAAAATGTCCTTGGGCCTGTTAGCCACACACTGTTCCAAAGGCCAAAAATATC
>NW_008357518.1:3027493-3042826 GCF_000622305.1 Nannospalax galili | reverse complement strand
TAATCATATGTATATATAAAATAGAACCAGCCTGAAAATGCAGCTTAATAATGGAGTACTTGCCTAGCATGTATGAAGCTTATGATGGTTAACTTCATCAGCTTTACACAATCTAGAATCACCTCAGAAGAGAGTCTCAATGAGAGATTATCTACATTGGGTTGGCATACAGACATGCCTGTGGAGGACTGCCTTGATTATGTTAATTGATGTGGGAAGATCCAGCCCACTGTGGGTGATATCATTCCCTAGGCAAGGGGTCCTGAACTGTGTAAGTGGAGAAATGGAGCTGAGCACAAGCAAGTGAGCATGTGAGCATCCATTTCTCTCTGCTCTTGACTGTGGCTGTGATGGTCTAGTTGTTTGAAGTTCTTGCCTTTACTTCCCCACAATGGACTACAATGTAAACTTGTAAGCTGAAATGAAACTTCTCTCCTCTAAAACAAAATGTCTGGATTACATATCTTTTTACAATTAGAGTCCTGAAAGCATCTTGCAAAGAAACTAGGATTGAAGGTAGCTTTGAAAATATAAGTATAAAATTCATAAGCATATAGAAGCATTGACCATTTCTCTACTCCAAAAAACAAGAACTTTGATCATCTATACTTCAAGGTAAAACCCAAGACAGTCCAGATCAGGATAGACAATTTATAATTTGAGTTCTCAAGAAGGCAGAGAACTCTGTGTACATTAATTTTCTACCATTGTGTATCCAAAAATGACTTAAAGAAAGTAAGATTGTTAAGACATTTTAAAACTAAGTTTCTATATTCCTGTCATGTCTAGAAGCCACTATGAAACCAACAATGTGGCTGCCTAAGCAAGACCTGAATAATACCCACACCACCTGATATGCCAACATGATTGGGAGGAAATTGCACAAGGTCCCACACCCAGATGAAGAGCTGCAGGCCATCAATGGCTGCAGAGGAGAGGAGAAACAGTCTACTCCAGGGATGAGCCCTGTTAGATATCCAATCCCAAGTGGTCAGCCCTAAACACATGTATACCAGCAATACTAAATGAACTCCTAAGGCTGTGTACTTATAGATAATATATATATATATATATAATATAAAATCGTAATGATCGAGAGGGACATAAGAGGATTTGGAGGAGGAAAGAACGGGGATGATGTAAACATAGTACTCACAAAATTCTCCAATTTTTTAAAAAATTAATCCTGAGGAGTGAACAAATGTTGATGACCATTCATAGCTTCAAGAAAGAGGATGTTAATGACAACATCCCTCGTTGGGCTCCTCTATCCCTTCAGTAGCACCGAAGATCTACCTCCCTTGATGTAACTGTCTTTTGCATAGAACCACTTTACAAAACCAGGGTGATGGACCGGGTGTGTTTTCTCAGCATCACTCAATAGCAACTGCTCATTGGCACACTCTCTGCTGGTGACTGCAGCCTCCTGCCTCAGATTCTACCATCTCATCAGACAATTTTTTGTTCCTAAGCAGACCACAGTCTCCCAAGAGCTCTGTCTGCATACTACTCTGCTGGCCTACTAGTCCTCCTGTTCTCTACACAGAGGTGTACTCCTAGATGAAGCCCTTTACTGGTTCTTGAGCAAGGTGGAACTGTTGGTTTGTTTTTTGTTTGTTTCTTGAGACAGTGCCTCTCTGTTATCCCAGCTAGCCTGGAACAAACCAGGTTGGTCTTGATCTCACAGAGATCTGCCTGCCTGTGCCTCCTGAGTCCTGGGATTAAAGGTCAGCTCTAAGGCAGAACTTTTAACACATAAAGACATGACTGATAAATTATTTCAGTTATTTTCAAAGCAAGTAATAACTCCACATTTCTCTCTAGCATAGACTTGCTCACACCACACATTTAATGAACGTGTGTATAGCACACAGATTATATGATACTGATATAATTTTACATTTATCTCAAAATAAGCTATTTCTCCATTATTTTCCATTTACAGGACAATTTCTAAAACTATTCTTACTAGTTCTGTATTATTTCATTTCTTCTGTTAAAACTAAACTTTTACATTCAAGTCTCCCTACAATGGCAAAGTATCCAATCTATTTAAAGCTTTTGTGTGTTGTGTTTTAATTTCTTTCCTTACCTCTTCCCTATCAATTATCTCCATTGGAAAGACATTACATAATAAGACATTTGATGAAACAGTGCAATGGGCAGTGAGGTTTACACATCCACCACTACTCATGTAAATAGTTTATAACATTCTCTCACTTTCTTCTCATAATAGTGATTACATGTCCAGTAATTTAAAAATTCTGACCATCCACCTGTTTTTATTTCTAATAATGCAATTCACTAATATATGTATAACTATGGCAACATCAACAAAGCAATTTCTAACATATTTCAATAACAGAGAGCTCTTACTATAGTCATCAAGAGTGTGGGGTTACTACAATGAATCATGCCCCTATTTATGAGCCAAGCTGTGATATACAAGTTGCTAGGGTACTGGTCCAACAAGGTTGCCAATTAGTGATGTGATAACTGGGTAAACAATTAACTAGTGTAATTAAACAGATTCTGAATCCCACATCTAAATGTTACCCCAGACAGCTGGAGCCTCTCCCTGGAGAAAAGCTCAGTGCTTCAATTTTTGATAAGAAAATAGAACCAATTCTCTATTTGGATGATCAAGATGCCTCTCTCAGGGATATATACAATAAGATATTCCAACTCTGCTAAGGTATGTTATGCAATTTAATTTTGAAAATTCTGTCAAAACATTATTCATTTGTAGCACTGCTTTCCTAACTGTGGGATGATAATTTACTTCATAACGAGTCCCTCGGAGAGATTCCTAAGGGAACCAGGCAAGAACACCAAACTACCCCTAGGCTTAATATGGCAGCAAATGGCGTACAGGAAAACAGAGACGAGAGCACAGCAGTCCTTGACAATTCATTTGGAAGATCACAGAAGGTACATATATGCTGCACTGTTTTCTTCTCTGTTTGGCCCTTTTGGGGAGCTCTGTGATAAAGCTCATACACGTTTCTAACACAGGGTTAATATACTCAGCTGCTTGCTTTCTTTTGCTGTACAATAACCCATTTTAAGACAGCTGCAAAATACACTATCTTGTGGTTAAACAAGGAGCCCATGAGCACCACCAGAGCAGTGGTCCACACAGGCAGTGGCACCTGAATGCACTCTTAAGTGCATAGAAAATAACAATAAAAAGCTTTGGATTATCTTTTCACATGCCAACATTTTCTCCTGTACCCTAAACAGTGAAAGGCCAAATGTTTTTTTGTTGTTGTTGTTGTTGTTTTCCTGCTTAACTGTGAAAGATCTTTCAAGAAAGCGTGATTTACCCTAATCAATAAAAATATCCATTGGTCTACCCACTAAGTCCCCTGAACAGAGGAAGAAGAAACTTCGTTTTGAGGTTTATGTTTTCTCTCAGCAGACTCTGCTATGAGAGTGAGGAATCCAGTGCTTTTCTCCCTTGAGCTGTTCCTGTCATGTATTCTTTCTGTCCTATACTTTAAAACAGTGGGAGCACAGAACTCAAGGCCAGCCATTCAAGTGAGTGTGGCAACAGGCACAAGATAGTGACATACCAGTGACTGGGGACTTGACTAGTCAGGAACAACATTCATGACTATATAGATTCATGAGGTATGCAGATGATACCAATCAGAAATAGCGGCATGATGCCTGTGAGAGGACGTGATCAGTTAAAAGCTAGCACTGTGGTTGCTCACTTTGTTCCCAGTGATGTGCTTCCCTATACTATCTTCATTATAACCCTAGGAGGATGTGTTTGCTGTGATTACATAAGACTTCAATTATCTCCATATTCTAGAAAAATCACAAAACACTAGCAAACCTGAAGCAAGGATTCAGATCTATTCATGGGTCAGTCCCAGCCTGAACTGAATACAAAACAGAAGCAATTTAATATAAATTTTAGGAAGCATTTGACTTACGAAACTATCTTACCATATGTTGAATACAAAAAGAACTTATGGGGGCTATAGAAATGGCTCAGTGGTTAAGAGCTCTAGCTCCTCCTGGCTCAGAGATTCCCCTTAACAAAGCAATCACAAGGGACTTTCTAGGGAGCTTGCATCACCAGGACACTGAGGTTTGAAAACAGGTCCGACAACTCATGTCAGACCCATGATGCTCCAGAAATGTGCTGTGCTTTGTTATTGATAGTGATAGGCTCTCTTCAGATGCAACTTCCAGTTCCTGGAAGCAGGGTAAGCTGAGGCCAAGAAGTCCCCTTGAACAAGTTTATGCATCTGTGTTGTATACTGCATGTATTTAGGTATCCACGGATTCTAGAAAAGAGGGCATTGGATTCTCTGGAGCTGGAGTTACAAGCCCTAATGAGCTGCTGGACACTGGCGCCAGAAACCAAATTCAAGTCATCTGCAAGAGCAATCCATGCTCTTAACTGAGGGGTCATCTCTCCAGCTCACCATCATGCCATCAACCTTTCTCAGGACTTAGGAGTTACTTGTTTAACTATGTACCCAAGGTCAGTGTTCTCTTGCTGGCAACAGTGTGCTGGCAACTCTGAAGGAGATAGGTATGTTCCTCCTGATTTGAATATTGCAATATACACATACGTGCAAACACCACATAGTTTCCCAGTACTATGTACAACTTTTATGCTTTTGTATATTAGTCAAAACATAGTTAACAAAAACAAAAGAAAGAAAAAAAGTAAAAGAGTAGACACAATTACCTGACCAATCAGAGCCCACATTTTAATGCGATCACCAGGTCATTCACACCTGCAAAAAAATTGAGGAAGCAGCCCTCTACAGCACTTTTCCTGAACCGCTAAGGTCTTATTTTTTCTAACAGTGACACTGTTTTCTTTTGCTGTGATTACTTACTCTGTACAAAGCAAAGTGCATTTGGAAATCAGTTTGCTTTTCCTATTCAAAAGGGGCTTGGGACGTATTCCTTAAGGCATTTAAAATTGTGTTGACTTTCACAGATAATGGGTGAGAAGCAGGCCTGCATGAATACGCAGACAGGCTGAGGCCACATCACTGAATCAAGAGTTCTTAGGAGAAACAGTGGAGACAGCCACAGTTTTAAAAAGTGCTTCAAGCTATCTTTTAATTTCATGCCAAGCACACCTCCACTAGTCTCCCTCCCATCTGATCTCACTTGGCTTAAAAAAACATCCCTGCTTCTGGGGGCTCCAGTGTTCCCGCACAGGTGGGAGGACTGCATGGAGTTCTTCAATCACTCATCTGTAAGGAGCTCGGGATGTTTTGAGTATGAAAGTGATTATACAGAAAGAAATCCTCTTCTATCACATTTCATTGGTGAGTAATTATTGTGTTCTAGCAAGGGAAGGATTAACAGTTCTGCCTTAGCAGGAGAAAGCACAGCAGGCACATCCCCCTCCTGAGTCTGCAGGGGCCTTATCATCAGCTGCAAAATTCTCCTGCATTGTGTCTGATCCTCAGCCTTGCCCTACCAGTCAGCAAGGATTCAGGGCAACCTCTCCCCTTGGAATCAAGGTAATAATTTCCATCCTCGTGGGAGAAAAATTTATTTGATGTATAATAAGACCAAGAGTAAGGGGCTGAGGGTTAGTCAGCCTGTGTCAGCATTTAATTTGTACCCAATGCAGATGAAGGTGGTATCTCTGTTCTTCATCTACTTACCTCCTACAGCGGCTCAGCTGTTACTTAAATAGCATAGAAACACTGTTGGCTAGTTTTTATCGGCGACACAAACTAGAGTTACTAGGGACAAAAGGAACCCCAACTGAAGATTTCACAGATCAGATTAGCCTGTGGGCTCTGTGAATCATTTTCTTAAATGCTAGTTGATATGGACAGTGCCAGCCCTAGGCAGGTAGGCCTGGTCTGCATAAGAAAAGCAGCTGAGCAAGCCAGGGGAAGCAAGCCAGTAAGTAGCATAACTCTGTGGTCTCTGCTTGATTCCCGGCTTCAGGGTCCTGTCTTGAATCCCTGCACTGACTTCCCTCAGTGTTGGACTATAATCCAGAAATGTAAGAAAATAATCCTTTTCCTTCCTAAATTGGTTTTGGTCCATGTTTCATCACAGCAACAGAAGCAAACTAGAATGGATGCCTTGACTTTACCCCTCCTCTGAGTCATCTTCCAGGTGCTAATCCTTAAACCACTTGGAATCTCAATTTCCATGTCGAATATGCGTCTGTTTCCAGTTCAAACCAACTACTATTTCATACAAGGATCTTATAAGGGGATTTCAATGATGTAAACTACTGGTTAGTTCAGTGTTTGTCTAGGCCAGGGAGTGTACCAGCACATTCCACACAGTAACACAATTCACCCTCTGAGGTCAGCTAGACTGTTCTCCATGTTTCCTGTGAGACTATTAAAGAAAGGTAAGAAATTTGTCTAAAGCGACAGGATTAGAATTCTGCACAATGTGATTTCTAGCCTTTGATACACAGTCGAAAAAAACTGTATGCATGTGTAAGAAAAAAAAAACAAATATTATTTACATTTAGATAAACAATTTTGACTCACAAAATATTTGGCAGATGAAGTATGAGAACCAAATAAAAATTGTGAGTCATCACTGCTGCTGATATCATGGCAAATTTTAGGACTACTATGTGGACAGCTTAGTGTCTGGAAATGGTAGTATACCACCTTTAATGCACAACTTTTATCTCTTTTCCTTTAATATATGAAGTCGCATTCACAAGATGTGGTCTTCAAAAGCTTCCATGGAGTTCCTATTGTAATACCCCGAGCACCTCCATTTTGTGTAAGTTTAAGTGGTCAATCATCTAGTCACAGGACCACCCCAAGGAAGCAGGTTATGCTAAATAGATGGGAGGAATACCTAGTGTGCTTCATAGAATGCATGAATTGCAGAAGAGCCACAAGCCTCATTAGGGAAAGCCAAAAATCCCTTAAAGTGTCTAACTGGCCCTAAATTGGTAGCCTGGCCTTGCTCAAGCCTGGCTCTGCTCACCCCTTATCAGTTGGTCACACCTAAGCCTAAGAGAAAGTATTTGTGAAGCCCACCTCTAAGGCCATAGATAACACTCCTGCCAGGTTCTGGGGAAATAATCTTGAGAAGGAGACCCTCAATCACTCCAAGGACACCAAGCCGGGACACTAACTCAACTTCCCACTAAGTGCAGCTGTGTCCTACAACCCTGGTATAACCCACCCCACCCGTTTTCTTTGTCTAGTTGTAGAAGCTTGGTTCCTGCGGACAGCCTCTACCTCTCACTGTAACTTCTTTGAATAAAGGAAGATCTATTCCTTGCCTGTTACAGATCTGGCTCTGTTTGCTTGTCTCCTATTTTTCTATCTTTCCTTTTATTTTCCAAAAATCTACCAGCGCTAATGAATTTTTCCTGCCTGGAATCCCACCTACTAGCACAGACTTTCGGAGGAGCCACAGTCATGTAGGTCTCTGTAAGTCTGTCTGCCTTTCTGAAAGGCATAATTTCCCTTTTCTTTCTTCATGCCTTTCTTACTAAACATACTTTCTTTAAGGTTTTGGGCTGCCCCTAGCAACTGGTATTTATTTACTTTCTCTAAATCTTCCTTCTCCCAGCCATGTGACGGACAGCCAGCCAGATGTCTGACCCCCATACCTTGTCCCCTCCGTTCTCCTCCTCAAGGCAACTGCCAAGATTACTAGCTCGCCTGCACTGAGAATTTTTCTTTAAAATTCAAATAAAATTGTAAAAGCTTAATTCAGCTGATTCGGAACTTTTTGAGTCTGGGCAGTCTTTCCCTTGGTCCTGAACTCTGTAACACTATATGCCTGAGTAGATAAAGGAGATGACAAAGCTTAATCTTTAAAAATCCTAATCTCTGTTGAAGAAGCTAAATCAGGTTCAAATGGTTGATGCTGTTCTTTGGTAATGCCACTCCCATCTGATCCAATCACTCACTCACTTATTCCTTAGTTGTGTAATTATGGCTTCTCATGTACCTATATAAATAAGTATATAGACAGGATAGAAACAGGTAATTTACTTGGATTATGACCTCCAGGGGAATTTCAATCTATATTGAATGTATACCTCAGGGCTATGTTAAACTCAATATAAAAACAAAATCATCAAAAAATTTTGCTTCAAGCAATTCATTTACTTCTTACATCTAAAGAAAATAGCACTAGTTTTTCCACATCATCTCAAATACTCATTGGTCCCCTGTCTAAACTGTGCGAGCTGTGGGATGGAATGGTCCTGATGTAGATTTGAAATGTTTGCCAGAACCTCTGGATACCACACTTGTATGAAGGAGGGATGAAGCAAAGGAGGCTGCCCCTTCCCTTTAAGATGGCCTCACTGAAGGGGGCATGGACTTTCAGTATTCAGGATCTGTTTTACTAGGTAGTGTTTGGTCATACTTCATGAGTAGCTACAAGAGACTATGGCATACTGCGAATACCTTAGTGAACACTAACTAGAGAATGGCTATTGGGAAACAATTATCAGTTTCTAACAAATGGAGCTAAAAACAGAAACATAAAAACCAACTGCTTGAGGACTTCAGTACATCAAACTCATCAGACATCCGGCTGACTGGCCAGGACACCTCTCCTCTCTGGTCTCCACTTGCTTGGTATTCTGTTTTCCATGAATGTCCTTTCCCTTCCTCCTTGGTTTAAGATTCTGCTCATACGTACTGTTCAATTTAAAAGCCACTTCCTAACAAAAATCTTTCCTAATCCTTCCCTGCTGAATTTGACCTTTTCTTGAGATATAGAGCATCCTGGTTTAGAATATAAATACTTTGAAACAACTCTGCTTTGGCCATTAAAGAACATGTTCCAGGAAGAGGGTCATCAATGTATTCATGAATTCATGCAACAAACATGGAATTAGTGACCGTCTTTATCTCTCTTTATAAATAGTTTGAAACAACTCTGCTTTGTCCATTAAGAAACATGTTCCAAGAAGAGGGTCATCAATGTATTCATGAATTCATGCAACAAACATGGAATTAGTGACCACCTTTATCTCTCTTACTCATGTTTTGTGTATAGAAAATTTCCAATAAGCTGGGCATGGTGGCATATGCCTATAAGTCCAGCAGTTGAAATGTTGAGGCAGGAGGATTGTGGGTTCCAGGCCAGGTTGGATTCTACCTCAAAAAAAAAAAAAAAAAAAATCAAAAACTGAACAAATGAAAAAGGAAATATTCAATCAATAGCTGTTCAGTAACTTATATAATACACTCAAGCCAATTAGAAACAAAAGTTCAAGCCTCGCAAGCCAAATGAGGGTCAAGACGAATAAGGTTTAAACCTCCATCCATCTGTCACTCATCTGTCATTGCCCAAACTCCTATCTAAGGCACTTGCCATGGAGGGAGGACCCTTGCTATGTCTGTTTGTAGGCACCATCCTAAAGCAGGCAGAGTCAATCAACTGCAAAGAGCGACAGACAAACAAGACCCATACCAGGAGGAATAGCGGTTCAAGAAGGTTTTGAATTTTCTTTAGTATTTATTTATTGGGAGGGCAGTGCCGGTGCCAAGGGTTGCATGTGAAAGTCAGAGAACAACATGTGTGAGTCATTTCTCTGGGTCCCAGGAATCAAATTTGGTCATCAGGCTTGACAACAGATGCCTTTACCTGCTGACCCATCTCACTGGCCCATTATTTTCATTTGATTTGTTAAAAAAGTATCAAACTTGTGGGGGGGGGGTGACCCCCAGCACTGAGGTAATCTAAAGAAGTCCGGAAGATAGCAAGTATTGCCTCTCTCATCAGTTCTTACTTCTCAATGGAAATTTCTGACATTTTATTGTCCTTGTGAAAGAAAAGTGCAAAAGAAAAATGCGAAAGAAAACAGAAAACTCTCAAAACAAAGCCTAAATTTAAAAATCTGCCCGTTTTGTATTTAACTTTGCTTTGCATTGCTTTGTGGGTTTTTTTTTCTTCTTCTTCTTCTTCTTCTTCTTGTTTTTCTACACAGCACATTCCACAAAGGCTTTCTCTTGGAGGGAAGCAAACTCCCTGAATAAGTTCTGAAAAAGAAGGTGGTAACAGAACTGTTTTATTTCCCATAACACTTGCTGAATGCTTAAGGTATCACTGGGTTATGAAATAGTCTTGCAAAATTATGCTTTCTCAAGTGGTTTGTAAAAATCTACATCTCTATAAATCACCAGCAGTTTAAAAGCAGACAACAGGTAGACAAATATTCATGAAAACATATTCCTTTCTCTTATATTTATTCCTTTCTCTTTTATTTATTTGGTGATCCTATTATTTCCATGTTTACAAAAAAAAATCATTTTTAAAATTAGATCCCATTTTTGGGGGGCAAACCAATGAGTTGTATTGGTCTTACTTGCAGGAATATGGGTGAGGGGTTACTTACAGGAGCATCATTGACTTACAGACAACAGTAACACCAAAAGCCCCCCAGCCTGGGTGACAGCTCACAATAGCAGGAAACCTGAGCTCACCACATAACCTGCAGGTGGCTCAGCAGGTTGGTGCCCTTGCCAGGTAGCCCAGTGGTTTGAGCCTCTTCCAGGCAGGTGGCTGGTCCCAGAGTCTTCTAGAAAGCTCAGCTTGTCTGAGAGCATCTCTCAGCAGTCCTTAGAGCTTATATGCTTGAGGAGGGAGGGGCCTAGTAAAACTGGTTAGTTTCAGTGACTTCCTGAAGCTATTAGTGGTTTACTTCCTTTTAGAACATTCATTGTTTTTGTCCTTTTAGAACATCCTGGACACTCATGGGAAGGATTTTCTTTATCAAATTATTTGAATTGGAAAGACTCTATCCTAGATGTGGGTAGAACCTTTTGATAGCGGCCCAGATAAAGAAAATGCTTTTTGTCTATTTGTGTTCACTCTAGCTGGCAATTTCCTGGATCCTGTTGCTTGCAGCATTCTTTCCCTTCAGGTTTCCAATACAGACTGAAGACAAGCAGCTCTCCAGGAATATTCCAGGCCTGCAGTGCCAGGTTGGACTGCTGAGACATCTAGCCTGGTGGACTGAGCAACTTACAGGACTCCGAATCTCCCGTTTTGTTTTTAACATTTTATGGAGGGATGACTTACAATACAGACAGAATCTGGGACTACAGACTTTTACTTAACCTTGCACCAAAAAAGTTGTTTTTTATAATGTAAACAAGCTCACTTAGTCATGTACTCTTGTGACCTGAGCAGCTACCTTAGCCCTCAGGACTCCATTTTGCCCTTCTCCCAAGACAGTGAATGAATGTGAGTGCTTCTTTAAGAACAAAGCACTGGGAGTAACACAATGTCTTTGAGATCAGTGAGAAAAATGGAGACATCTGTGGGTGTGAGATATTTTAGACACAGAATCAAAGGGTGAGATTCTCTGGTAAGACAAGGGTGGATCGTAGTGTCTACTTCCCCAATTGATGCGGAGATGCTGCTTCCGTAAAAGTATGAGCGAAGCCCGGCACAGTCTCGAGAGACTTCTGAAGGAACAGGTAGTTCTCAGAGTTCGAGTCTTAAATGCTAAGAATCGGCTGCTTCCTTATGCTTATTGTAATGTAGCTTAGAAACACTGCAGTTCAGCTTTTGGACTCTATTTGAACAAAAAGATAACAAAAGAGATTTTGTTCTTTAAACTACTCCGTGGATCACTGAGATGAGCATGGACAGAAATTCATGCATTCACAGATGCCAGAATTGGGAAAAAAATTGAAATGCTCTGTTGCATCATTTGAATGATATGGAAATGAGGTGTACCTCTTTTAGAGATAAGAAAAGAAAAATCAAGACAGAATTATTTGTGCAGTGTGTCTATTATTCAATTTTACTGGGTTGCTTTTTAGATTTGCTAAGTAGTGTCTAATATGATACAAATTTGCAATTCTTTCACGATCAAATATGTAGATAAGGAAGAAATTAGATGTAAAAATTAAAGGTAGAATTTTATATCATATACCGACAAATTATGGCCTTTTTAGGGTGTTTGTTTCATATTAAAATCTCCAATCGTTATGAACCTCCCTCCTTCAAAACAACTTTTAAGAGAGTTTTGTGAATCTGGAGATTCACAAAGCACAGGAAATATATACTGAGCAGAGTTGACATCAAGAAATAGCACTCCTGTTTTTAAACCAATAATTCTCAGACACACTTAAGCATGCAATCTTTTATCTTTTAACATCTCTTAACTTTGCAGTTAGTCATTTCAAAAACACTCAGGGGAGACGCAAGTCATTTCATCCAGATATAGCCAATCTCTGAGAAGATGCCTGACTGTGTGCTATTTATGTCTGGCTTTTTATTTAGGTTACCCTAGGCATATCCTACCCTCTCCCAGTCAGGGTCATTCTGGTGATCTCCAGGTCAAAAAAAAAAAAAAAGGAAAAAAAAAAAAAAAACAGATTCTGTGGTCATCTGCTTATCCTTCAGGTCATGATGTTGGCCTAGGTCACTGAGGCTTACCTAGGCTTGCTAATGACCCCTAGCATACCTCAATGATCGCTGCTGTTCTACACACAAAATCTGCTTTATTGACATAGCAGGTATTTCCACAAGACTTACAATACCACTACCATAAATTCTTTGTTGTTCCCAATCAATTTAATCTTTATTACAAGCCCAAGAGGGAGGCACTATTATCCTGTTTCTATAGATGAAGGAACTGAAGGTCAGAAACATTGAGCAATTTCCCAGAAGTTCCATAGCTTGTAACTCAAGGATCAAAGTTTAAATTTAGACAGCAAGATTACAGGAACGTGGGCCACTTAAGATCCACCCATCCAATTGACTGCTCTATCGAAGAGGATATTGTACTGTTTTAGAACTTTCTCGGGTCTCACCTTCAGTGGCTCAGCCTTCCTAGGCATGGATTGTGGCATGATTATATGACATCAGATCTTACAGTATGGATCTTGGAGACAGTGTGAGCTCATTAGACTCAAAGAACTGACAATCCCCAGAAACTTCCTGTTGAAGGTGATGTATTCTGATTTATGTGGATAGTAATGGCTGGTGCACTACTAATGCTAACAGTCCTCAGCTCAGTATAGGGTGCATATGAGTTTGCTGGTTCCACCACAGAGACAGAAAAAAGGATTCTATCATGGGTAATTATGAATTGCTAATACTCTAGAATTATGCTAACCAGAGAATAGCAACCAGCATCTTATGGATGCTGAAATTAAACATTTGATGACTAAATTTAAATAAAACAAAGGATTCAGTTCAGTGTTACCAGTCACGTTTCTAGTGTGGCTAGTGGCTGTGGGGCCAGAGACAAAGACAGAAAATATTCTTGTTTTATGGAAAGGTCCTTTGAGCAGCACTGATCTTGAATGACCTTGGGTAGAACGGGTCTAAGCACTTGTAAATAAAGGAATGAGTCACCAAACCATAACTCAAAAAGCTTGCTCTCTCACATAATTGGAAGGACTGCTTTACATCTCCACCAAAATGTTACTGATATTTTAAGATTACAAAAGTGTTAATTTGTGAAATAATTCAAACTTCACACTTAGTACCAAAACAAAGAGCTAGGGTATTTTTCAACTTCTGTTTGATTTTTTAAAGTATCTACATTGTTTCTATGTGCATTAGTTTTCTAATTTTATAGCTTTCATTATGAGCTTCACTTAGCTGATATCTCTTCTTCTCACCAGTAACAGCTTTACATTTTGTGAACAGTTTCCTCAGTACATGAAATTTATATCACTGTGGCATTAGGCTGTGGGCAATGTGCTCAGTGAAAGTCACAAGTCCTGAGAAATGAGGTAGTTCAGATATAAAAGCCTTATGTGGGGCTGGAGGGATGGCTCAGTGGTTAAGAGCACTGACTGCTCTTCCAGAGGACCTGGGTTCAATTCTCAGCACCCACATGGTAGCTAACAACTGTTTGTAACTACAGTTCCAGGGATTCAACACCTTCTTCTGACCTCTGTGGGCATTGCAGACAATATACTCATACATACAAAATAAAAATACTAACTAAATAAATAAAAATTTTTAAAGTCTTAGGTGGTAGGATAAACTATTCCTGGGGTTGGAGGGAGAAAAGGAAGCCAGCTCACTGTTGAAAGATGTGCTCACATACTGTTGATGTCTTCAGAGAACATAGAAACAACTGTCTCAAGAATATCCCCCTGCCTTTACCTTATTTCTGTCTTTGCAAAGTTTGATTCCTTGTGCCAAAACCAAAGGTCACCTTGAGCTAGGTCCAAAGCCAAACTCTCACCAGATTGATCTAATCCATTACTGTCCAAACTAATGATTCATCCCATCAGATCTCCACAGGGGAAATAAGGGTAAGGTGTTTGATGGCGCCCAAACACACACTCTCATAGGAATCCATATGTATCCGTAGAAACTTAGCTGATTCACTAGGTCTCCCACAGGGAGCCCATGAGAAAGGACCACTCCCCTAATTCTGAAGATCTTTGGTACATTCACCACCAAAAACATGGGCTCTTATCCGAACACATGAACAGAGCTTAAGAAATCTTATACATTGCTTATGTCTTAATACAAATTATACCTCTGATACTTACAAATTCCCAAGTTATAGTAATAGTTCAGATAAGTCCTTATGCACAGCAAGCACTTTACTGACAGCACCATCTCCCCATCTCCCTAAACCTTTTATTGTGTACATAGAAGACTAGTTCCCCTGGAATGAAGGCCAGACTGATTGAAAAATTAACTAAGGAAAAAAGAACAACAACAACAAAAAAAAATCATTAGCCATTAGTAAATGGAATTACATTGAAAATAAATTGAGAATACACTTGCCAATATTTTAAAGATATTGGGGAAGAAGCTAAATATTAGTAATGATCAAAATCCTATACCATAGGCCAAGTGTGGTAGAATACACCTTAAGTCTAAGCACTCGGGAGGCAGAGGCAGGCAGATCTCTGTGAAATCAAGAACAGCCTCCTCTATATAGAGAATGCCAGGCCAGCTGGGGCTACAGGGACATACTGCCTCAAAAACCAGAAAAAAAATCCCACAGAAGAAAAATCCTATTTCATAAAACACACATTTCCCATAACTACCATCAAACATTAGGGCTTCTGAAGAGACCATGCATAAATGTGTACTTCATCAAGCTATTTTCTTTCCAACTATTAAAACCCAAAATACATGGGGCTGACATGTTCTGCATAATGGAATATAACAGGAAGAAACATAATGGACAGCAATGCATACTCCATTTTCACCTTCTTCCTAGACAAGCCCATTTTAAAAAGGGTTCAACATGACCCAGTTATACCATTCCTTGGCATATACCCAAAGAACTCATCCTATTGCAGAGAAACTTATACATCCATGTTTGTTGCTGCTCTTTTCACAATAGCTAAGAGATGGAAGCAACCTAGGTGTCCCTCAATTGATGAGTGGATA
>NW_008357518.1:3023507-3026800 GCF_000622305.1 Nannospalax galili | reverse complement strand
GTTGTCCTCTGCCCTCTGTATACAGAGAGAGAGAGAGAGAGAGAGAGAGAGAGAGAGAGAGAGGACAGAAATACAGAGACAGAATCTAGCAATGTAAAAAAATTAGAGCTAGGTAGGTTTACCACCTTCAGAATCTGTCTTGTTTCTGTTATACCACATTAGAAGAACAATCCTTTGACTTAAACTTTGTCATATGCTTCAGAAATTTGATACTGGCAAATTAGTTATACTTAATAGCTTTAATCCTCAGAAGTCCTGGAAATAAATTAGTAACAGGAAGATGAGTGGCTGGTGATGTAGCTCATTTGGTAGAGTACTGGCTCAGCATGCACAAAACCCTAGGCTCAATCCCCAGAACCATATAAAGTAGGCATGGTGGCACATGCCTATAATCCCTGCGCTTGGGAAGTGTAGGCAGAAGGATCAGAAGTTCAAGGCCATCCTCAGCTAGAAAGCCAGTTTCAGGCCAGTCTATGATACATGAGACCCTGTCTCAAATAACGGTAGTAAAATAGCTATCTGGGGAGTGGGTATAAAAAATAAATAAATAAATAATAAATAAGTAAGTAAATAAAAGAGTTCCACAAAGAATTGATTGGAATCACCTAGAATTCTCCTTCCCAAAGCTTATAACTAGAAACAGGACAGTCTGCAGAGTGGTAAGTTGCAAGTACCCACAAATAAAGTATAGATTGTAAGAGAAGTCCATAATTATATAACAGAAATTGTCGGTCAGGACAGAAATGATGATAGTAAATATGAAATTAAACTGAAAAGTCTGCCATGCCATTATGGCAGGGTTCTTTCCTTCTTGTAGTATGCTAATAAGCTTTCATGATTATATAGGTCATTCTTAAAATATACTTCAATGAGATTCTAAGGAACAAAATGTCTTGCCTTTGGATTCAATCTTTAGAATATTCACAATAACTGAGTTCAGTATTCAGCAGTTCTCACTACAGACTAGTTCTCCACACTTCTTTTTATTCATCACAAACCATTAAACTATCTTCAGTCCTTTAATAAAGCTAATCATAATACAGTAATTATATGAATCATGCTTTGATTTGAAGAAATACAAGTACTGATGGTCTGACAATGGAGAGAATGTGCTTTCAAATGAAGAGATGGAGCTATTGAAATTCTTTTCCCTTAATTCAAACAAGATTTTGACATTGTGATCTAGCAGGACTTTATCTAAAGCCACAGGGAAAATGGACATAGCCAAATTACTCCTGGTTTCCTCCAGAGCACATGTAGCTATGAGGACGGGGTTCCTGACAGTCTCAGTAGATAGACTTCACTGCCTGCCAGGAAGCTTTTCCTTTAATTCCTGACAAGCTTTTTCCTTTCAAATGAAAACAATCAGGTAAATATTTGTAAAATACTTACATGCCAAATGTAAAG
Source organism: Nannospalax galili (assembly GCF_000622305.1). Lineage (NCBI taxonomy): Eukaryota > Metazoa > Chordata > Mammalia > Rodentia > Spalacidae > Nannospalax > Nannospalax galili. The sequence goes on along the minus strand of NW_008357518.1, from coordinate 3,025,393 downwards.
CAAGAATCAATAAAGCATAGAATCCTGGGGATAATTTCACATGGTACATTAATTCTAAATCAGAATTATAAGTGGGGAAGGAGCACAGTCATGTGCTTAGAAGTGACTTCAAAATATCCAAGAAGAGCAAGATTCCCCTTATGGTCATTGCAAAAGAAATCATTTCTTTTTTAGGTCTCAAATTTTGTTGAATTCATTCATTTTTCTTTTGCTTGAACAGTACCCAACTCCCAATGCAAGAGTGTTAATTCCATTCACTCCTTTAAAAAACAAGATAATGCCATAGGTAACATAGTCACAGAGCCATTTTTCAAGTAGTAATGGTTTTTGAAATAGTAATGATATTTCAACTTTCTTTATCCACCAGAACATTCCGTCTGTGCTGTTGGATGGAGATAGCACATGATGAATAGATTGGAGTCAAGGTGGGCAGAAAGGTGATAAACTAGCTTGGGGTTACCCAAAAAGTGCTCCAGAAAGAACACACCAGTGCCTCACAGAGGTGCATACAGAGTTTGAAACATTACCTCTCACTGTCTTTTCCATCTCTGATACAAAGTATTCTTTTACTATATACCTATTTGAAATAATTTTAATGCATAAATTCATAATACAAAAAGGGATAATGTGACTGCAAATATTATTTCAAATCTTAGAATTCTTTAGCTTCTGTGCTTTGAAAAGAAAATTCTAAAATGTTATACACACATAAACTTCACTCTCTCACTCTTTAGGAAGTTGTAATTTGCTTTCCAAGTAATAGCGATCTAAAGTTGCAGGTGGAACAGTTTCATCTTCCCTTTATATAAATATTAGCTCTATTAGAACACTATCCAAAGGAACCCCACTGACATCTTTCTGAACTCTCCTAAGAGATTTTGGGTATAAAGTTATAAGACAAAGGTGAATTTGGATTTTCACAAAAATACTCCTTGAAAACTCAGTACTAATTACAAGCTAAGCCTTTCACCTATGACTACATCTTTTTTGAGCTCAAATGTTCTGAAGTTTCCATTTATCTTTCTGGTATGTTTTATCACTGAGCAACAAACACTTAGCATCATCCTTGCTCTGTTGAACACAGGGCTGATGGAGACAGTATATTAGTGTGTGTGTGTGTGTGTGTGTGTGTAATGCTAGAAAAGGAGCCCAGAGCCTTGTGCATGTAAGGCCAGGAATCCTTTACTAAGCAATATCGCAAGCCCTAAGTTTCATTTCAGAGCTGGACTTCTCAGAGCAGAATAGGGCATTCTATTGCCTTTCCTTCTTCCAAGATACTGAAAGTACTTTTCCAAGGGAGTGTCCTGTCAGCAAGCATAGAAGGTAAACAGACAGTAGAGCTATTCTGAATACACAAAAGGCAGAGGATATCGACAAGAAAGAAAACTTTGGTCAAAGTTTCTATTGGTAAGTCACTGAGTTGGGAAAGATGCTTACTAATTCAATACCACCTGATCTATCCTGATTGCCTCGCCTTTCTGCCTCTCAAGTATGCTGCAGAACTCCCCTCCCACACCCCAGCGATATTTTCTTTTCTTTTCATAACAAAACTATACAGTAAGCCAGAACTTGGAAAGGAAATTCACTTAAAAGCAAATGAATAACAAGGTCAAGCACATAAAATGTGTGTTCCTGCAAGAATTGAGGACCCAAAACAAAAGATGCAACTCTACACAAGTACCTGGGATGTCAGACTTAGTGAGAAGGATTTATCCTGTCCGCACAGTCAGAACTGTTAAAGTGTGCTTCCGGAGCACTGTGCATAAAGGCTGCTTCTATAAAGTGCCTTCCTGCTTTCCTCAACTCTCATTGCTACAACTTTTAATCAGAATCTAGGGCTATGGGCAGCAGTCCAGACAAATGAGATTTAAAAGGATGACTAAATA
>NW_008357518.1:3015144-3022565 GCF_000622305.1 Nannospalax galili | reverse complement strand
GTCACATGGCAATAGATATCAAATGTGATAGAATTTTCTACATTTTGTTAAGCAAGAGCAATAAATGGAAAGTACTTCACTTTAGTCTAAACATTAAGGAGGAATTAAATGTAATAGAATTTTGTTTTGGGAATTACTTATGAAATAGTGGTCACTTTATTGAATAAAAAAATTCTTTAAAATCACTCAGAAAACAAATGATGCTTTCTGTTGCAACAATAAACTAGCATCTCTTTATCATCTACAGAACTATTAGATAATATTTCTTGTTGCTGATTATACCATAATAAAGTTTTCTCTTGTGATTTCAGGAAGCATTAACCATTAATACCGCTCTATACATTTTTAATGTGTTGAATGTGAAAATTTGCACAAATGTTCTACAATATTCAAAATATAACTGGTATATACATATGTTCCAAGAGGCCACCATCTTAACATTTCCATGAAAATGAAAGTGGTTTCTTCAAAAGTAAGGTAGTCTGTCGCTGAGTATCTTGATAATTCTCCACTTGAAAAGCTTTAACTTTGCAAATGCAGAGAGATGAACCGATTTCAAGATGACTAGTTAGCTATAGTACATTCAACAGATAAAGAGCTTCAAAATTACTTTTCCCTTAAAATATCAGCATATGAGCTTTGATGCTTTAATCATTCGGGCAGTAAATTCCAATTTTAATTGCTACTTAGGGACAGACCAGGAAGCACTTTAGTGCAGCCCAATGACAAAAGCAAAGAGGTTGCTTACCGTAGGTTCCCACAATGCACCACTCTCATTCTCTCTCTCTCTCTCTCTCTCTGTGAATTTCTTCATTGCCAGCCCAAACCGCGTCACGGTATTTGTTATTATTGTTCCTTATACTTTGTTCCTAGCTAAGGAAGACTCAGAAACTGCACTTAACTGAGACTGCCTGCAAGAGAATGTGCCCACGGCTGCTCTGTGTGGCAGGGCTTCCTCTACTAGGACAGCGTTAAGTGAACTTCCTACAGGATGGTACAAAGCTTCGGGATTTGTGTTCAAACGGATGACATGGAAACTGCCCTACTTTCAGCCACCCACTCTCAAAGTTGCAAAGCACCACTTCGGCCCTAGCTTTTGACCCAGGCTTTTGACCCAGGCAGTGATAAGCATGTGAGACTCGAAGGCAGAGCTAGCTTGCACCATCCCAAAGGAGGAGTCTAAATATTCTGTCACCACCTTACAACCACCACAAACTCACTGCACGCTATTGGACAAAGACAATTCAGACATAATTTCCCATCCTGAGAATATTATTGAAACTTGGTAGAAGAAATAAACAACCAGGATGTATGAGAATTCGCTTTATAGGTTTATCATGTAATGTTTCCACATATACTACCAGAAATGCTAACACTTTTAGCTTCTTTAAGCTAACATTTTAGTGATTTCCTGTTATTACCTCTCTTTCAATTTGAAATATTTGAAAGCACATATATGTATATAGATATGTAGATAGGTATACACATGCATACACACATATACGTATAGATGTGCTATATCTATATCTATATATATATTTGCATATGTGTGTGTATATACATTTGTGATCAAATACTAACTGGCTGTTAAATGCGTTAGTTAGATCTTGGTTTTCTTATCTGAATGAAGATAATCATCCACCTTCGTAAAACTAAATTATTTTTCTACTGTCCTCACCAAGTATGGTGAACTGTTATTAACTTATCAGAGAAAAAACGCTGCCCTCTGGGTCATTCTATATTGAGAAATAATAAAGAACAGTGTTTGAAAAGTGATTTTCTTCAAATACTTGTGGGGTAAGTTGAATTTTTAGAACTACTCCATACATAATTTCTAAGTCATAACAGTTTGCAACTCTGACACCCTACTCAAGACATATGAATACAAGGTTGTGGCAAAGAAGAAAAAATCTATATCCACATTTTAGACCATCAGTCGGATTAATCAAAAAGTTCGAGTCAAGCTGTCAAATAATCCTTTTGCATTTTTCTGTTATCTAGAATATTTTCTCCTTCAAGCAATCACTTCTTAATTTTGATATCCAACAGGGTAATAGTCTATGTTTCCAGTTTCTTCAGATTCATAAGCTAATCAGCAGAAACCAACAGCGACATATTTATTCTATAGTCTACTAAATTTAGATAATAAGTGGCACTAGCTTTAAAATTGCTTCTCTGGCAAGGTTCACAGATGAATAGTTGTTTCTTTCTTCAACTGGCCAGATTAAGGAACCCACATCCCACTGCAAGCTATGGAATAATTATGCTGCTGTTTATTATTTTCAAACCCATAATTAGCCACAAAAAGCATGTACAAATAAAATACTGTGTTTATATTTGCCATACAAAAAGCCCTGTTGTTCAACAACAAAGATATCAAACAACATATTTTATAAAACTGGTATTTTGTAATTATCGGACTTAGAGCTTACGATATTTCAAAAGGAAAACCTTCATAAGGGAGCTAGAAAGAGTAACCTCAGAGTTATTCCATTCTGCACAGCACTGCCTGGATTTCAAGGCTCTAAGTAAAATCTAATATTCTCTTAACAGTTAAAACTGAGACCATTTGCCAAGGAGAATTTGTTGCTAAAATACTTTTCACTAACAGATTCTGAGCACAGCAGCTCTTGGATTAAGAGATTTATATGCCCTTTCATCTTGTTCTCATTTACATGCAGCTAGAAAAACAAATACTCTCCCAAGCTTTCCTTCATATTCTTTCCTTCTCTTGTTTAAATAATCACCCTGTTTACAGATAAATTATGTGTCTGTTCGGGGTCCATATGTGAGTCACACATGATGAAATGCCTGATCATTTATTCCTTTTTTTAACTAGGTGCACTGTGGGGTATCTTTTATCTCAGTGACTAAATTACTATTGCCATATAATAACAGTGCTCAAATTATCCAAGAACAGCTTCCACTAAAGATCTATTTTTAAAAGGCAATATGCATTTGTCCCTCCACTGTGTGTCTGTTTTCCTGTCGGACACAAAAACTCTATGAAGAAATGCATTTCCAGAAGAAAGGATCACAAATTAAGACACTAAGATGGTCTGTATCCAGCAGCTTTAGTGTGTGCGTTCGGAGAGCAATGGTTGTAACCTTTGCAAATAGGGAGATAATTTTGAGGAAATGTTTGTGTCTACTTTAGCACCCTCAGTTCTCAGTTCCTCAGACTCACCTGCTCTCTCCAAGGCATACACAGGCAGCCATGAGCACCGTTATTCAGAAGCTTTCACCATTATGAGAAGTTGGCGGGAACTTGCTTGAGATACTCACTTTAATAATTTACTCCACCTAAATGTATCACTTATTGCTCATCAATTCTCATGGTATTTTTTAACTTGAATAAAAATAGGCTCTGGGGTATAAGAAATATCTCGGAGGGGAGAAAGCATGGAACTAAAAGAAGAAAACTGTTGTAAGCAGTCAAGCATAGGGCACGGGAGCACTCAGTTATCATTTGTGTTTTCTCTGATCCATTTTTGGGAAAGTTCAGCACTTACTCTTGTCCTATCAATGTCAGCTGCCAGGCCATTTAGATAATTAATATATTTCAATAAAGATATGCTATTCAACTGTAAACCATATCTATAGTGAATTAACTTTTCTACAGTTCTTATAGTCTAACCTTACGTGGGACAGGGAGTTGAGTGTTCTATAACACTCTTAGCTATACTACTTTAACACTATGATTATCAAGGAGTGAAAATTGCACATTTTCATTGCTCAGTTTCTGGATTTATGTTTAAAGTGAATATTGTGAGAAAATTAAGTATCCATCTAATTATAGTACAATAGTAAATATCACGTACCAGTTCCTTCAGTCATTCACCAGTTTTATAGCAGATACTAGACAAAAAAATTGATCAATAAAGAAGCAGTCTATTTTTTAATTTTTACTTATTTTTATTTTAATGTGTATGAATACATTGTGTGCAAGTATTTAAGTGCACCAGTGTTATGCAATGTCCATGGAAGCCAGAAGAGGGCATCGGATCCCCTGGAACTAGAGTTACAGATGGTTGTTTGCTGCCAGATATCATTTTATATTTTCTCTTGCAGTTTAACCTTACTTGGGACAAAGAGTTGAATGTTCCATAGCAATGTAAGTGCTGGGAGTCGAACCTAGGTCCTCTGCAAGAGCAGCCAGTGCTCTTAACCACTGAGCCATCTCTCCAGCCCCATAAAACAGCAGTGCAAATCTTCCCATATTTGCATGTGTCCCAGCGGGAGTCATTTATTGCACTTTCTTTCCTTTTCCTCTGCAGACCCAGTAAAATAAAAGCTGGAAAAAGTCTGTAGCATTGAACCGATTTCTTCTGCCAGAACCTTCTTTACGATTTCTGCCTTTTGAAATGACCTAAGATTCCAGTTGTCCCTTTAAAACACATGAAAGAATTGAGGAAATAATCCCCAAATTTTAAGGAAACAGTTACCAAAAAAAAGGCACTTTGTTATTAGCACAACCCTAAAACTAAAAACCATTTAAAATCAATACACTAAAATTAATTCTCAGGTACAGTCGAAAGCTTGGGAGAACTTAATGAGCAATGGGATTTCTAATTTTACCATGTATTTTGAAGCTACTTACAAATAAGAAATGTATTTGTCAAAAAATAAATGAAACACATAAAAAAGATCAAGTACTCATTCATAATGTTTGCTTTTTTATTAAAAAAAAAAAAAATAGAACCGAGCTAGTAGCACTGTAATGCAGCATCAAGAGGCCAAAGAAAGATCCCAAGTTCGAGGCCAGCCTAGGCTACATAGTAAGATGCTGTCTTGAAAATATAAGGCTAGCAATAATTGTCTAGGATGCACAAGGCTCAGGGTTGTCCCCAAACAAAAATTAAAGAAGAAAAAGGGAGAGAAGGAAGAAAAGAAGAAAGAGAAGAACGGAAAGATGGGGGAAGGAAGGGGGAGGGAGATCAGTCCAACTCATGAGGATAATAAAATACCTCTTGGCTAGTCAAATATTTTAATCCTTCAGGGATCCAGTTCCTTAAATGTAGTAATCACTCTTAGCTGAATAGCTGAACAGTTGGCAACTTCAAAAATGCAAAACTTAGGTGTTCTACATGAAATGGCAGGCCAGATGCAAACACTCCCAGTTCCACAGACAGCCCACGCAGCAAACCAGATGCAAACACTCCCAGTTCCACAGACAGCATTCTGTTTGCCCTGCTCTGGCCCTCTTACTTTCTCGGCTACATTATTTGGACTTTGCCACGATGTCTCTGCCTCAGAAAGTTCGTATTTGTACCGCTTTTTGCCTCATGACCCAGAGCAACCAGATTAGTGTTCTGTTCAGGCAGTAAAATCCAACTCCTAAGTGGTTGAAGATTCAGATTGACCTTTAAGAAACATCTGTTTTTTTCCCCATGTGGTTCCCAACAGTTTCTCTGATTCTTAAAGTTCAACTCATCTTCAGAAAGGATCCTCTCTAGAAACCAAGTTCAAGGTGTCTGTCCAGCAAGTCATCTAGACTAGAAAGAGGACAAGTTAGATGAGAAGCTGATTACTAAGACGAGGACAAAGTGTGTCCTCTCAGCTCAATGTTCAGGCCAGAGCAGCTGGCTAAAAGAGAAAGGCATGAAGATGATTCAGGAGCTACTCTTAAATACTTGTTCTGTTCTTCTAGTAACCGCCCCCCATTTGAGACAGACCTATCCCCATTTATAGGAACAGATGAATTATCCATACCCTTCTGATATTTAGGTGCCTGTTTAATCTCTTGCCCCAGGTGGCTGTAACAGCAAAAAGAACATACAAAAAAAGGGAGTTTTACTACTTGTCATGTGCAAAAGGACTTTATATTCTATCCACTCCTGCCACGATCCGCCCACCTGCCTGCTTCCTTCCCTTTAAAGCAAACAAACAGAAACCTAGGTAGCCATAGAACAAAGACTGCTGCCGAGCAGACAGTGTAATACAACTTAAAACAGTTCCATGCGATTAAGAACCAGATGTGAGTGGGTTGGAACTCTAGCTATGACATGCTTCACCGTGAGATACTTTCATATTTCTTGACTTCGTTCAGTGTCAGTCACCCCATGTGTTGAAGAAAGCTAACACCTGATGTGGGATTACAGAATGAATGACACGTGTCCTTGTAGTGCCTCAACTGACTTGCTTATTGTAAGAAAAAAATAGAAGAGTGGAATTCAATGCAACGACATTCTCATACCGTGACATCACTTTTGTTGACAATACTCTCCAAAGAAACAGATATAGGGATGAATTAAGTTTGTCAAAATAATTGTGGGGGACCAGTAGAGACAGTTCAAACTGTCACATCCCTGTGCTACCTGGGTCCTACTTGCTTAAGGTCCCACCGGGTTGTTTGAGAATATAACAGTGATCAACACAGTACGAACAGAAAAGAAAGAATATTGAGTTTTAGTGTTCACAGTAACAAGAATCCTTATAGATTGAACTCAGTTTTTCCTTATCATGAGAGTAAGAATATGTGGTTGATTCACTAGCTTTTTAGCGCTTCAGACTGATGAATACAAGAACTAGAGGATAACTTAAATCTGAACTCGTTATGACTTTCCCATTTAAAAGCTAAGCGATACTACTGGAAGCAAGACATTAGATTAAGAAAATAGTTATTTCCCATGTAAAGGGATTTTTATCTTTGACTGGGACTGGCAATAAGCACAGTTTCACTACACAGAGTTATCAATTCTGGGTTCCATGCTTTGCACGAAAGATGTTGAATGGAATATTTAAGATCATCTGTCAAACATGGAGCCCACAACAGAGACACTGTGGAGGGTCATGGTAGCTAGGTTCCATCCTACTTGCATACCTCCTGTATCAATCTGTTCCTGGTTTTCCCAAATATCCCCCTGCACAATGGCTCCTTTTCCGGACCATTTTTCTTTATGTAGAACACAGATCATGCTACCTGAAACACCTACACAGAAAGTCTCCTTCACATCCCTGGAGCCAGAGAAAGCACTAGCACCAAAGCTTCACGTGATCACTGCCACCCAGGTAGAGGACCCTGTCTCCATCTCCTGCCTTCTCTTTCTCATGGAAAGCATCTTCCCATCCATGGAGCACAGCCTGCAGTCCTGCTTAGATGCTGCTTAGTTTCCTGGGTCCCAGCACTTGCTATGTTTGCAACGTCTGGTGAGTTCATTTCAAAGACAAGGTTATCTTCTACCTGACTTTTGCTTCTACTCCCCAGTCAAAAGAATAACAATTACTGGGGCTGGAGAGATGGCTCAGTGGTTATGCACACCGACTATTCTTGCAGAAGACCCGGGTTTGAATCCCAGCACCCACATGGCAACTAACAACCGTCCATAACTCAAGTTCCAGGGGATCTGACAGCCTCTTCTGTCCTCCGTGGGCATTGCATGACACGGGTGCACTTACTTACATGCAGGCATAACACTCGT
>NW_008357518.1:3013010-3015112 GCF_000622305.1 Nannospalax galili | reverse complement strand
AAAAAAAAATTACTGCAAAGCGAATGAATATGTGGTATAGCAAAGAACACAGAATGTAGCAAATACAGCACAAAATATTAAGATAAAGTTCAATACAAACTTTTTAAAAATGGAGGTAGTTGATATAGGATAACTATATTTAAACTTTTTATAATGTATATGTATATTGAAAGAAGATTCTATAGTAGGTTTCCCTTTGACTTTTTCCAAAGGTCTTTAGTTTCCTGACCTCTAAGGATTTTCCAGTTGAAACACTCATTGTTATACCCATAGATTCCCATACTTCTCAACTCTTACCAGAGAAGCTACTTCTTCAGCAGCAGATGGTGATTAACACAGAGACATACAATTGCTTAAAACCCAGAGAATAAGAGACTGTGGAGTGCTCAGCCCTAAGTCGGTCACCTTTATCACACCCTCTCTTCCTAAGGCTCAGAGATCATTATAAAACAGGGAGTAGAAAGCTTGTAAGAAGCTAGAGGTGGTAGATGAATACAAGGAAACCATGCTGTCTGGACACCACAGGGTAGTGCACATATGAAACCACAGCTCTTGTGACAGCATGCACAAGACTTGTGCAAGCTCAAACCAGACGAAAGCCCAGCATAGATGGGAGAGATGGGCAAGAAGTCCCAACCCTAGCTGAGGATCTATTGGCAACTGACAGCTGCTGCGAGAGGGAAAGTCAGTTTCTTTTAACGTTGCAACACTTGACAGGTTGACCAGATTTCCGGTGATAGACCAACAGCATTTAGGGAACAAAGATTAGAATCAACAGGACTTTAAAAAAAGAAAAATAATAATAGAGGATGTGAAGTAGGGGGTGGGGAGTAGGGTAGTGGTGAGGGGGGAGGGGGGTCTGAATGTGATCAAATACATTATATTTGATTCTTGAATCAATAAAAATATTTTTAATGAAAGTACTTAATCTGTTAAAGTCTAACAAAATATGTACCCCAGAACTTTCCTCAGGAATGTTTGTACTGTGGAGCTGTAGGAGATGGAACATAGTAACACTGTCTTCCTCACATGTCCTCCCCAGAAAGCCATCAATGAAGAGCGGTTACATTTGGTCAGGTCACTTACCAGAGTATCTGCTGGATCTAAAATGTAGCTTGGGTTCATTGATAGTCGAGAATAACAGCAAAACAAATAAATAAATAAAAATAAACAAATCCAAAGTATAGACCACAGCAATTTTATTCCATCTTTGTTTTCCGTTTTATTCCTGAGTTGCTCAACAATTCAGTCACCACGCTAAAGAAGCAGAACAGAGCAGCGTGCAGTGAATCCGGATTGGATTATGCATAATGAAACGTCTGCTTATGAAACTTCTAAATGAGTGTTGTTAACCAGAAAATTCACAATATCTCAGGTAAGGACTACATTTATTTTAGTGGTCTTTCCCATCAATTTTTTTCTTTTTTGTCTTTTTGGGACAGGGTCTCCTTGTAGCCCCAGCTGTCCTGGGACTCACTATGTAGACCAGGCTGGCCTCGAACTCACAAAGATCTGCCTGCCTCTGCCTCCTGAGTGCTGGGATAGAAGGCATGCACCACCACGCCTGGCTTTCCCATCAATTTTAGTGAATTGCTACCACTTACTGGACACCACAATATTCTAGTTAATTATGTAATCAAGAGACATATTTTATGGACGAGACTAGGTAGGACCCTATTGTCAGTAACCTGGTCAGTGTAATACAATTACCAAGCAGTAAAAATGGGAAGAGGGCACAGTATGCTCTATGCTCCTCTTCTAATCATGTTGCTATAATTCTCTATTAAATTTAAAATCTATTTTTATTTTTGAAATTTTCTGCTAAGTATACCTAGAAAGATGGTCACTTGCGATTTAGTTGACCATGCATCCATAAGTACAATAAGATTAGTGATGTACACTCTATAATTGTTTATGTATATTTATGTTTAATATAAAATGTTATATTTAACTTTGGTCAATATTTTAATTTATTTGAAAATGAATTTTCTATTTGCTATAAGGACATTCAAGTTGGCAGTTATTTTTATTTACTAAAATGCTGAAAGTAAATCATAGTTCCTTTTTAAAACATAAAAGATGAGATACAGGATCCTGGATAT
>NW_008357518.1:2907467-3012202 GCF_000622305.1 Nannospalax galili | reverse complement strand
GATGGTCACTTGCGATTTAGTTGACCATGCATCCATAAGTACAATAAGATTAGTGATGTACACTCTATAATTGTTTATGTATATTTATGTTTAATATAAAATGTTATATTTAACTTTGGTCAATATTTTAATTTATTTGAAAATGAATTTTCTATTTGCTATAAGGACATTCAAGTTGGCAGTTATTTTTATTTACTAAAATGCTGAAAGTAAATCATAGTTCCTTTTTAAAACATAAAAGATGAGATACAGGATCCTGGATATAAAACAGTGCTGGACATGCCACTCCCCTTTCCCAAAGCTTAATAATGGAGGCAGAACATCACACTTAGTGATGGAAAGATAGTAGAGTTAGCTTTCGGTGAATATAATGATTTCAATCCCCCTTCTCATCTAGATCTTCGATTAAGAACTATACATGCTCTTAAGTTCATTTCCTCACAGCTCGTTTATTTCTACAGCTCATATCCATGACTTTCTTTCTTTTCCTCTCATTCACACTTGGTGAAGGTAGCTGGATTAGTCTTCATTCAGCTGATACCTTCATCCTTCACATCTTGGTATTTCTTCTTACCACTCTGTTAAAACTATGCTTGTAAGGTCACCAAGACTTATTTGCCAAAGCCATTGATCTAATTTTTAAGGTTTTAAAACCTTTATTTATATGTGTCGTGTGCTGTGCGTGGGGGGGGGGGTTGTGCACATGCATGCCATTGTATACGTGTAGAGGTCAGAGGACAACTTGTTGGAGTTGATTCTCGCCAGGGATTGAACTCAGGTGGTCAAGGTTGGCAGCAGACACCTTTACCCACGCAACCATTTCACTGGGCCCTCACTGACCTATTAAAAGACTTCATCCTAGATGTCCTTTCTACAGTGTGCAACATTCTTGACTGATTCTGTATTATTTTTAAAAATCTTTTTCTTTTTCTAGAGTTTGGACTTGTGATACCACCTCCCTACCCCCCAACCCTCCACAAAGGCCTGTGTATTAAAAGCTTAGGCCTCAGCATGGAGCTACTGGGAGTGGTGGAGACTTTAAGAGATGGGCCATAAAGGGGGGGGGGGATTTCTGGGCCTTGAGGGTGTGCCCTTGAAGAGGATAAGTAAGCCTCTTCTTTCTCTTGTTTGTATGTTTGGGGCATAAAGTAAGTGATTTTGTTATATGCTAATCAGCCTCACCAGAGGCCAAAAACCAATCAAGCCAACCAGTCATATTGAGCCACAGTAAGTGTCCTCAAAGCCTGATTACATCATACATGTGTTACAGGAAAGGAAATTTGGCTGGCATACTTAAGTCTTTCAATTCTCCCTCTCCGTCTCCCTACCCCTCCTCCTCCCCCCTCCCTCTCCCTCTCCCTAATGCTCTGCCATATTTACTACTGTTTCTTTCTTCTTCTTAGTCTATTTCTCTGGCCCCTTTTTGCTCAAACTGTTAAAAAGTGATCTTCCTCAAGAGTCTCCTTTAACGTTTTCTTGACATGCTCTTGTTGAACCACATAATCTCCGCCAAACAATTCTGCATATAAGGGGTGATGTTCACATCCCTGTTTCCTGCTTACCTGGAACACAAAACATTGAACATCTTCCTGTGTCCTATCTCCTAAAATGCCCTCTTTAACACCAATTTCAATCCCAACTGTTTTTCTCCTTTATTTACTTCCTCATTAAAGGACATCAACATATACCCAGTGTCACATTTTATAAAGCTGAATTCTTATCTTTCCTCTATAAAATATTAACTACTAGATGCTATAAATGCAATTTCATCCCAGAAATCTCCTGAATTTCCCAATTAATTCTCCATGTCCACAGTGCTGTAGTCATTTACAATTTTCTTTCCAACATGGCACCCACTAGCCATATTGGGCTCTTTAAAATGCACTGATTGGAACTAAATTCAATTAAACCTTCACATCTGTCTTATACTAGACAATTTTAAGTTCTCAATAGGCTCATGTTGGTGGTCACCATACTGGACATCATCGTGAAGAGTCCCACTGTAGAACATCTTGTTTTGTTATCTGCCTTGTAATCCAAAGGAGGGTAGAGCTCCTAAATTGACCTCTCTCTCTCTCACTTCCTTACTCTGTCTGAACTTGTCATCATGTTATTGCCAGAGGTGATTTTTAGAAAAACAAAATCAACCCAAATGAAACCCTTGATTTAAATTCTTCTGTGATATTTTATTGTCTAGATAATGAAAGTCAAAAGTGTCACCACAGGATGAGTGGCCCTTTGTGATCAAGAGATAACATCTTACCAGATACATTTCCTACAGCCCTTCACACACATTCAACACAGTACCATAGACTAAATGTTTCCCCCAAAAGTTTCTTAGATCCCTGACTCCCATGTGACTGTACTATAAAAGCTTCCAGGGTTAAATGAGGTCTTACAGATGGGACCCTAACCTGAGAGGACAGACTTCCTTAAACCAAGAGGCTGACCCACCACAGATCCCTAACTAAGTGTCCACTAAAATTGCACCATGTGGGGTCATGGTGAATAGGTAGCCATCAGTCAGAAACAAAACCTCACCAGAAACCACATTTTCCAGTACCTCAGTCATGAACTTAATCTTTCTAGAACTGTAAGAAAATAAACATCCTTTAAAGCCTCCAGTCTGCGGCATCTTGTCATGGTACCTTAAGCAGATCAATATACTCAGCCACATTAACTGTATCACTCAGAGTGAAGAATTTATTATAGCTTTCTAAAATCTACTCCCCTCCTACCAAAACCTTACACACATCCCTTGTCTGTTGTCTGAACACCTGCAGTCAGATGTCTACATCCTCTTTTCTTCAGACCACTGTCCATTCATAATTATATCCCTTACAACGATGACCCTGGCTGCATAATCTGCTGCCCAGGACTCCAAGGTCTGTCTTGTTAGCTTGCTATATCATCTGAAAAATGTTTCTAATGGTCAATTCAAAATAAATAGAAGGAATAAATATAGTGAGATTTTTAACTATTATAAATCTTTGGGATAGGTATATGTGATTTATTACAGTGATCTCTTAATTCCTTAGGATGCTTATATGAATGCTAGTAATCAAAATTTAAAAGACAAATAATAAAAGGAACTTCATATTTAATATGACTCAGGTGTATGGTCTTGAGCTATTTAAATTTTCATGGTTTTATGATTTCATTCCACTCATTTGTGCAATTTTGTAGTATGACTTACCTCACAAGGCGGATGTGAAGACTGAATGTATTAAAATATTTTCTGTTTTCTAAAAATCTCTACACCTTGTTGGTGGCTATGCAAGCTGCTTCTAGCATTTAAATTTCCGAGTCACATTAAAGTTATTGTCAATGAGAGTTGGTACTATGTCACCATCACCCTTCCCATCTTAGTTCAGTTTTCACTTGAAATGAACAAAGTCAATGAGAATTCAGTAAGGAAGAGACTGATCATTTTTGAAGAGACTGGAGTTGCAAAGAAGAAAGAATCCTGAACATTGGCTTTCCCCTGGGGCATTTTCCCCTCAGGCATGGAAACAGCTTCAATTTCTGAGGGAAAGGCAAAGACAGACACATTCAGCAAGAAAACACAGAGATAAGAGAGGAAAGTGGGGCCAAAGAGGCTGAAAGCCATGAACTTCACAGTGTTGATTGGATTCACCCACTCTTGTACAGAATGGAGCAACCAATGAAGTGCAAAATCATTATGTATCTGCATGGAAGTGCTTCCTGAGTTCACTCATCCCACACAGGGGGACATACCACTGACAAGATCAAAGTCACATTAAAATATTAAGGAATATCAATATATTGCAAGTATATTATAAGTCAAAGCTTCAGCAGTTTTCTTATAGATAGCTGAATGCAGAAACAGACCACCAATAATAATAGGAATGAACTATTATCAACTAACAATTACATATTTCCATGTACCTAGTCTAATCCACAGATTATAATTCACTATTTATTAACAAGAAGGACGTGTTATCTCTTACTTTGAATATTAAACATCAGACAAAATTAGAATATTTTATTAAGGAAAGTGTATTATATATATGTATATATGATTAAAATGATGGTTATGTTCATAACCACTTCCAAAGAGAACAGTAAGTCTCTATTAGAATAATTCCTGAATTAAACTTGGTATTCATCTGTGACCATTTGGCAGATTGTGACAATAAAAACTATATGAATGGCAACCAGTTGTTGTACTTAAAGTGAAGCAGAACAGAAAATACGGCTTATAAACATGGCTAAAAAATAGTAACTTCCTACGTGTAATAAAATGAAGAAAAGAAGAAACGGTTGTGAGTCAGATGAAATACTACAGAAAGCCAACAGGTTATCTCTGAAAATCAGCCATATTATTTTGGAAAAGTCTGAATTTTCTCCATTTGAATATGATTACAATTAGAAGCAGACATAAAGAAGCCTGGGATCCTTAAATCAAATGTTGGGTGAGACTCCCAAACACAGTTGCTAGGTTTCTATGCTCGTGTGTTCAGTGTAG
This sequence comes from Nannospalax galili, assembly GCF_000622305.1. Classification (NCBI taxonomy): domain Eukaryota; kingdom Metazoa; phylum Chordata; class Mammalia; order Rodentia; family Spalacidae; genus Nannospalax; species Nannospalax galili. The sequence goes on along the minus strand of NW_008357518.1, from coordinate 3,007,713 downwards.
AATGAACACTGATGTCATGATTGGTTCTGCTGACAGTCAGGTCCACCTTCACACATCCAGATCTCAGCCTGGCACCATGAATCTCTTTATCTCCAGGACAGCTTCTGGTGCATCCTCTCACCCTGTCGCCAAGTTAGTTCACCTCTCATTCTCTTCCTCATCCTGATCACTACCCTTTCATTCCCAGGTCCCTGCCTTTATGTTATATCTGTATTACATTTCTACAAAATATCTGTCCTAGTTCAAGTTTTACTGGAATGAATTATTATGCACCACTGAGACATAAGAACTTGACTAAACCATATAATCACTGGTTCAACTTTAAAGAATTCCAGGTCCATGAACGAACCAGATAAGCGGCAACAATGTCTCTAGGCCCCAGTGTTTCCAAGAATTGCCAGCATCCTCCAATAGCACCCAAAGGATACTGATCTAGAGTCTATGTCTTATGATATTGAAAAAAAATCTTTATGACATAAATTGACCCAAACAACAAAGTATTTAGTACTTACTCATTATAAGATTGGCATAGTATTTCTAATTGTGAAATGAAAATAAATCGGGAGCTCAGATAATTCAAGTCTAATATCCCTGTCTTTGAAACAGTTATCCTGATTTTGCTCTTACATTTTAAGTTTAGCAATAAAAATTATCTTAATGAATTTTGATTTCCATGTCATTAAATTATGATTATTCCATGTCACTAAATTATGACTAATTATGATTTCTTCTGCACTAATTCACCTTGCATAAGCAGATACTGACCTCATCCAACAAAAGTGATTAAAACCAGTAGACATCAGCATCTAGGTTATGCCCTATATAGCCACTAATTTGACCCAATTACAAGTCCAAAGTAAAAAATACCTATGCATTGGTCTATAATACTGTAGACATCAAAAATAACACAAATTTTGAAGTTTTTCTTAAGAAGAAAAAAATATTGATGTCAGCAATTGCATATTGCAAAAATGTAAAGAAAAACACCCATGAATCTGAGCCATAGAAATGATTATGATTATATCTTTGATCTTAGAAATGGCTTTATTTATTGCATGCCAGACTATTTGGTTCTGCACAGAAGCCATTCAATTACAAACATGAGTGAGGGTAATAAAAGCGGTAGAACATAAACAAGCTCTATCCGTAGATGTGTTTTCCATCCTCCGCACAGTAACAGGATGCAGTTAGCCACTGCCAACAGCAAGATGATGCTGAGAGTTTAAACTTGGAATGGAAGTGCATTTAAGGTACTGAATTTTCTTTTCAAAAAAACTATTTCTTGTGAATCTACAGAACATGACACTACAATAAGAAAGACTGAGGACTGTTTTTGCTTGCTCATTGGTTTGCAAAGTACACACCATGCAACCCAAACTCTATGACAATAAACTGACAGAGCAGTTCAGCACAAGGAGCAGCTCAAGTATCACTACAGCTTCAGACGCTTGACATTCAAATGGTATCCTGTGATTGATGCCTGTTGGATACAAACAACTTGCTTAAATATGAGAGTGCAAAAATAAAGCGGTGAGAATTTCTGCGTTCTTGGTGATCTGAGGAGTAGAATTTAGACAGACAGATGTAGCTGAGGCTTAGAAGGTGAGGTGACCTATGCTAGAATCTAATCTCAGTCTTGTGCTCACTTGGCAATATATGAGGGCATATTAATTAAATAAAATTGTCAGTGCCAACAAAAGCTAACCTGTAACAAATGTACTCCCAAACCTCACTTGAATAGAATTTGTCTTCTAGACTAGAAAAATATTTATGTGAAAGTGAAGCATGCAAATGGTGTATATCTGTAAATTCTGTAGTTTAGAATATTTCACCTTTGATACTGACTGCCAACTTGAAAAATTTGACACATTTTTCAGGTTCTACTTGTATGTTGAAGGCATTGAATCGAACAACACAGCGAACTACAGGAAAAATTACTTCTGTAACTTCTACTTCCTAATTTATGTAATACAGCAGTGCAAACGGTAAAGTTTAAGGTTATATTGATATATTTTTTTCTGTATAAATACTAATATTTTCTTTTTAAAAATATTATACCAACTATTTCTTATAATTGTAAAAGTATCTTAGTGTGCAGATTACTTCCATGATATGGTATGATACAAAGGCTTACCAAAGTAAACTGGCTATATTTCATGTCCAGTTTACTACAAATTCAAGAAAAGAAAATTTTGAAACAGAATATTTCCATGTAGTCCGTGCTGGCGTGGAGTCTGTGATTCTCCTGCCTCATCCCAGTAATGTTCTTACAGGCGTGCATCACTAAGCTCAGTTTTAAATCATTTAATTCTATTAGATGTACTTTAAGTCTTTTGAAAATCAGAATTGTTTCAAAGTCTTTTTAAGAAAAGTTAAATAAAAGGCAAATTTAATCCATATTTGTTTTATAGAATGAATTTCTAATGAGAAGAGAATATGAAATTAAGAAGTAATAGTACATCTTAACTGTGAAAAGGAAGGAATCATTGCACCAATTAGTTATATTTATGTTTAAAAAATCAGCATGATTCTCTTAAAATGCTAATGCTACTAATTTTTAACATTAACAGTTTTGTGTATCTTAGCTATAATTTTAATAAGTATATCTATAATCTATTAAAATTGCAGTTGTAGGAATATATTAGCAATTAAAGAATTATAATTCACTTACTTTTAGCCTGATGTCTGACTTTGTAACTACCAAAATGGTAGAAATTTTTCTATAGAATTTGAGCACAGCTCCTAAGAGTATTCATTTATTAATCACTGTAATGTTGAAATGGTAAATGCTTTCAGAAACTTAGATATGATCTTTAAGGACAACAACTAAAATTGTATGTCATCTTCTATAGTTTGTAAAGATGTGTATCTCTGGCTTTTTCAAAATCATAGAGAAATTACACATTAAATTAGGGAAGTGTACATGTATTACTTTTCCACATGCAACCAGTTGATTTGTGAATCGTAAATCACAAACACTAGACTTTAAACCTAAATTTATAATTTGTTTTAAAATAGCTATTATGAAATCAGTGTTTCCAACTGAAAAAAGTAATTCACCACCCCTCTACTGCCAAGAAAGGATTACAAGACATTAAAGCATCTCCAGTAACATATTCCATTGCATTGAGAAATCCAAACATCTACATTTACTTTTCAATCTGAAGAGGAATGGTTTACAGGAGTTAATATTTTTATAATATTTTTTATGACTCAAAAAATTCTATTTTATCTAAAAGTATGATTCTAGTGTACTTCACAGCACCATAAAGTTGATTTACAGTGTATCTTAGAGTTAGAATTATATAAACACATTGTTGAGAATTAACTCAGGTGAAGAGGAAAGAATACATTTTAATATATTTATTTGAACATTTCAACAATGGTAAAGGACATATTACAGAAGGTATTGCTGTCAGTTGATGACACATACTACTTTTTATTTATAAGAGCCATGCAAATTGAAATTAATGAGCTATGCAAATTGAAATTACTAGAAATTTCTGTGAGGCCTTACAGAAGGGCATGCAAATTCACATTTTTGCTATGGCTCTTAAATGTAAATTACTGAAATCTCCAGAATGATTTTACTAGTAATACATTTGCTAGAGACAATAATTTTCTTATCTTTATGTTTGTAATGCAAGTATCCTATCAAAATACGTAACTATGCAGCAAATATACTAGGCTTTTATTATTAATTTCTATCATTTAGGCTGATTATATTTACCAGGCATAAATTAGAGTAGTATGTGTAGAAGAATAAATAGAAAAGTTTAAGATGCACTTATCTGAATGAGTGATATCACATTCTTGATCAGTGTTACAAACTATCAATTATTAATTCATGTCTAAGTTTCTGATCTTAAAAATAAATGAAAAAAATTTAAGGAAGTTCACTTTAAGTTTAGCAAAACTATAAGCTGTGGTTCTTGAGCTATGTTGATATAAAATAAGATCCCTGAACCAACTTCCTGAGTCAACGTACCACAAATCCTTTGCTCTCCATGACCCTTCATTGTACTTTCCCAGTACAGCCCTGGTGGAGAAGGGGAAGAGGAAGAGAGGATGGGCTGTATCTTGCTTCTTATGAAAAGCAATAGAACTTTCTGGTAGTGTTTCAGAAATAACTTTGGAAAACTAGCACTCACACTGTAGAGATCCTGTCATCCTTTCTTCGCTACTAAAGAGGTCACTGCAGCACCTGTGTTAACACGTCTTTTGGGCAAGCCTGATTTCAGAACCTTGGACAGCAACACCACCCACTCCCCAGCAGTGGAAGGTTGCATAGGCAAATTTCCAAGAAATTTGCCCAGACTTCCCTTTTAATCAGCAAGGTCAGAGGTCTTGTTATATTCAACAGGAAGAGCTTGACTGTCAAACAAATTATTAAATATTTCCCCTGATTTTCATTTAGAACAATAAAGATTTGTCATTTAATATTCCTGAAGAGAGTGAAAGAATAAAAATCCAAAGCAATTACGTAAGGCGTCTGATGATAAGATAACATTGGGAATACATCACTGGATACCTAATTACAACCTTCCACTATGGTGAATCTCAGGTCAAAAATTACACAGATGTCTAAGAGAAAACAGGAAACTTAAGGAGAGCAGGCCTCCACACTTTGCAAAGAATCAGAGCTACTCCTGCAAACATGCAGGGGTTTTTTTGCTGGTTTTCCTACATCAAAAACTACACTTTCTCCTCGCTCCTCTGGTCAGCCAACTTCATAGGTAGGTGATATGTACAGGTTCACCTGCCAAGTCACCCGTGCCTGCCTCCAGCCCTTTTGGCTACCTATGCGCCTCGGTCTTCAGTCCCTTCCTTCTTTATCTTCTTTACAAGCTTCATTCAAATTCCAGTTTTTAGAAAAGCTATAACAGAGTTTGAGCCAATGCATGGCTCTAAGAAACAGTGAGTGCCTCGGCATGTTAGCTCAGACACCGACTCCCCTGACATTCCAAAGAGTCCCAGAGGAAGATTTCAGGCCACCAGCAACCCACCAGGTATCCCTGTGCAGAAAGCCAAGCTCTTAGAGCCAGAGAAAGGACGATTAAAGTAACAAAACCAGACCCAGATAAATAGATTTTAAAAACGGAAAGTCACCTCAACAGAGATGAAAAAGCCTCAGGAAAGGGGGAAAGAGAATCCACTGGTCCTACCTTACAGTCCTCAGGACAGGACTTCACCGAGTACTCGTCCGACTGTAAGTACTTATGCAGCACACTTTCGAACTCTTCATACTTCTCCTGAGCGTGGTGGTCGTAGTCTTGGTAAGCCTCGACGCATTGTCTGCACGTAGTCATCTCACCGCCCTCCTTGAGCACCACGTCCAGACTGCAGTTCAAAGTGCTGGGACTGGACAGCCCCGAAAACAACTCCCAAAGTGTGTAGGAATTACAAAACGAAAGGTAAAAATCCGACAAGTTCCAGATCGGAGTTGGCCGCGAGCCCCTTGCCTGCTGCTCCTCCCCCCCGGCCGCCCCCCGACTCCAGTTCCTGGCGCACACAGCGTCCGCGCTCTCCACGGTGAAGCACTGGCCGGAGGAGGCGCCCTGGGGGTAACAAGTCTCCAGGCGCCACACGGGTTTGGCAGAGTTTCCTAGAAAAAGAGCCTTGCTCCGGTTGTTTTTGCCTCGGTTGCCCTTGCTGCTGCCGCCGCCGCCTCCCGGGGAGGGGGGCAGGGTGGGGGACGAGGAGGCGGAGAGGAGTCTCTGTGCCTGGGCGGGCGAGGACTCCCCCATGCTGGCCAGGAGCGCGGGCCAGGAGGGCTCCTGTTGGCGCTGCCGCTGCTGCTGCTGCCTCTGCCGCTGCTGATGCTGCTGCCGCTGCTGCTGCTGCTGCTGTTGCTGTTGGTGATTCTCCTTGTCCCGGGTCCGGGTCAGTTTGGCCTCGGCACAAAACCACAAGTGATCAGAGAGCAGGACTGTGAAAAACAAGAGAGAAGCCAGAGACAGTCGCCATTTCTGAGCCCTCTCTGAATCGATGAACGGTTTCTCGTTCTCCCGGGGTGCTGCCAACCAGATTTTTAAGCCGTCGTCATACTGCCGACACATCCAAGCACCCCTGGTCATATTTTGGGAACGTACAGCCCTGGCCGTCTCCACCGTGAGGGCTCCTGTGAGGGTGTCTCCACAATATGCAGCATTGACTTAAAGGGTTTAATTTCTTTACCCCCTCCTCCCGTTTCTTCTCTCTCTCTCTCTCTCTCTCTCTCTCTCTCTCTCTCTTCCCTCTCTATCTCTCTCTCTCTTTTTTCTTTTTCCTACATAAATATTACCCGACTTAGGAGGAAGATCTCACTTGCTTCCGACCTAATCATCAGCCGACCCCATCCTCCGTAGAGGGGAAACAATGAGAGAGAGAGAGAGAGAGAGAGAGAGAGAGAGAGAGAGAGAGAGAGAGGCGGAGGCTGGTGCTGTGCTGGTCGGTGGGCAGGCTGAGTGCGGGAGGTGATGGTGGTGGAGGTGGCGGGTGGCTGGCGTTGCGCTGTCACCCCGGCATTGTCAACGCGCGGGTCCCCATGGCCCAGATGAGGACAGCCCGCTCTCCCCTGCCAGGGGCATGCCGCGTCTCCGCTGCCCACTGACGGCGACCAGAGCGCCTCCCCTCCTCCTCTCCTCCTCCTCCTCCTCCTCCTCTTCTCCTCCTCTTCCTCCTCCTTTCTCTCCGTCTCCTCCGGCTTCTCCTCCGCCTCCCGCACCTACTTCGCGCTGGCTCTCCCCGCGTCCGGAGCCTGGGCAGCCGGCAGGGCTCTCCCTCCCCCCCACCCCCCACCCCGCGCTCCGACTGTCGCGGCAGCTGCAGGTCTGCCCGCGGGCGCCGCCGCCGCCGAGGCTCCCACTGCTGACGCCGCCTCCCCCTGGCCTCCGGGCCGAATCGCCTGAGCTGGGCCTCCGGAGGCCACGGTCATCTTCAGTCCCCGGGCTAAGTTGCCGCCATCTTCGTCCTAGAGACACACTTTTTGGGGGGGGAGCGCTGGATTTTGCGTCATCTCCTCCCGCGCCGAGGTCTCTCCATCCTGGCGCAGTGGCGGCGACTCGGCCGGGGGAGGAGGGCGAGGATGCGCGGGGCGGCGGCGGGAGGGATAGCTGCCCGACAACCTCCGCCCGGCCCTGCTGTGCCTTTGGCCTTCAGACCCTCCCCACTTTTTGTTTCAGAAAGTCAGGACACAGGCTGCGTGGCCGAGGCTGCTGTCCAGCTTCTCCCAACCCAATCCGCGGTCCAGGGTCAAAGTCCAAGTCCCTGAATGGCGGCTAAGGGGTCCCTGTTGGCGACTAGGGACTGGGCATCGTCACCTTCGCTAGGGAATCTACACCAAATGAAGGCTGACTAGAGAAGGGGAGAGGTGACTTTGCAGACTATCTGAATGTGCCTTGGGTAGCTACACAGCTCCACTGCGCTCAATTGTGTCCTAAATATGTTTCGTGGCACCGAAGGGCTGCGGTGTGTGTGCGTCTGTATGTCTGCCTGTATGGATCGGCACACCGGCACTGCAGCCACATCCACACCACAGCTCCACGTTTGACCATGTTTCCTCCTAAGAGTGAATCGTGACAAATGGCCTCTTTGGTGCTGGGAAAACGCCGGCGCTACCTGGAGTCACTGCCGCACACGGGGCGCTTGGGGTCCTAATCTCGGAGGATTCCTCCCGGGCACCTGGCTGCCCCTACACCCACCCCAGCGCTGCACCCGCCTCCCAGCCACCGCCGGGGTGGGCTCCTCTCCGCCGGGACTTCCGCAGCGCCCAGGCTGCCCTCCAGGCTGGCACTGCAGTCCGAGGCTCTGGTGCCCCTTAGTGTTGGCTCTTGGAGTTCAGAGCAGGGAAAGCCAGACACATGCTGGGAAAACCTGGGGTCTCCTGGTTTCTGGTGTACTAATAGATGCCAGGGGTAAACATCAGTCTCCTGTGGTCTGGACAGCTGGTGCACCCTGCCCTTGTCCCCACCAGAGCCTCTGAGCACCAGGCCAGACGCTGGCTGGCTCGCTCTCTCTCCTCTCTCAGGTTTGCACAGGGTTTGCACACCTGGCAGCCACCAAGTAACTTTCTCTCCCCAGCCAGAGCACATTCATGCTCAAGGACCTGACCAGGTGCTCCAAGTCCTAAGTAAAAACACCGAGAAACCAAAGGGAGGGATCAAGGGCATTTATTTTCCTTTTAGAGGCATTATGACTGGTGAAGACATAAAAGTGGGTATTTTTTCAAATGGGAAGGTGTGGGTTCATTGAACTGGTTCTTTCCACGCTGTAGCAAGGTACAGCTATACTAAATTTTGTCAGTGTCAATTAGGTTCTGTAACACTATATGTAACGGTCACTAGAGAGCTAGGTCCAGTTTGATGACTGGTTTATGTAGAGATGCCAGATAAGGGTTTAACAGGCCATTTGGCACATTCTAGTACTTTGGAGTCTAGTGTGCTGAATTTCTGACTAAATGTCAGAATTTGTCTTCATGCATAATTCCAATAAAAATACTGCTTATTAACCAGTACATCAGGAAGCAGTTTGAAATTAGACCTGGATCTTCAGCCACATGCTCTCATAAACTAATATTAAATATATATAGGCAGCACATATATGCACATCCCGTCATTAGTATACAAGCCCAGCATGAGCATTGTAGGAAAATCATTGTTCTAGTCTGCTGTCTGTTGCTGTGAAAACTTCATGACCAAAACCAGCTTGGAGAGGGAAGGATTTATTTCATCTTACAGGTTACTGTCTGTCATGGAGGGAAACTGAGGCAGAAACTTGAAGTAGAAACCACTGAGGCACTCAGCCTACTGCCTCTCTACCTAACTTCTACTCAATAACTTTCTTATACAGCCCAGGGACACCTGCCTAGGGGTCACATCACCCACAACCCACATTGACTGGGCCCTCCTTCATCAATTAGCAGTCAGGAAATTGTCCCACAGACATGCCCACAGGCCAATCTGATCAAGGCAATCCCCCAACCACTGCAACCCCCTCAGATGACTCTGGACTGTGTGAGGTTGACAGCTGAAGCTAACTTGGAGGATCATGGAAAGCAAGATGAAAATTTAAAAGTCATAACTGAGCCAGGCACAGGGCTAGGTGCCTGGACTTCAAGCTACCCCACAGGTTATAGCAAGGGACTCACTTGGGCTCAGGAGTTCCTACCAGCCTGAGCAATGTAGCAAGACCCTGTCTAACCAGCACAAGTGATTGCATGTTTGTGATATCTATGAATTTGATACATGAGAAAGTTTAAGCATGATAGAATCCAGAACTATATATAATAGATAATAATGCATTTTTCTTCCCTTACTGCATCCATTTACCTTCCATAGGACTTCGCTAATTGAGCAGGATGCACACATTTTAGTGGTGGTTCAAATGAGTAACAGGCCTTTTCCTGTAAGGCATGAGATTCAACCAAAAAAGAACTACGAATGGAAGAGAAAGAATAAATGCATAATATATAAGGTTCAAAGTCTACATTTTCACAAACAAGGAAAGGAAGCAAAGTAGAGCAGTAGAGCACCATTGTTTTAACATCATTATTATGCAGATTCAGCTGAATTACATCTCAGAAAATGATTTCTGATTTCTCTAATAGATAAGCGCTCATTCTTTGTTTTTATAGTAACCTGGGCTTTCCATTTCTCTAACACTTATCGTGAATTAAGACATTTTACAATAAGGCAATTTTCAGGGTGTAAGTGCCTGAAAGTAAGCTGTCTCCAACTGAGCTTGCTCCTCAGTGGTTCTGTAGGGAAAGATGGGAAGACTAGGGGAGCTTGGTCTGCCTCTGAAGCCGAGTCACTGGATGAAGAAAAGCAAGCCAGCCCCAGTCAGCTGTGATAGAGAGCCCAGACCTGAGTGATGTTTGATAAGACAGCATAACAGGGAGCGGCAATAAAGTTTTGAGAAGGATCAGGGATGAGAAGGTACTGGGGGCATTTGCTGGAATACGGAAGAATCCCTTTAGAAAGTAGAAATGGATGGACTCACACCATGGGACATCTAGGGACACAAGCTTGCTCGATAGACCTTAATGTGTACTACAGAATACATGAAATCTGGTGGAGGAGGTATGGAGGGTACAGATGAGGGGAGGGGTAATCTAAATATGATTAAGATATATTGTATGAAATGCCCAAAAATCCAATTAAAAAAAAAGAAAGTAGAGGGGCTGAAGAGATGGCTCAGTGGTTAAGAGCACTGGCTACTCTTGCAGTGGATCAGAGTTCAATTCCCAGAACCCACATGGTAGCTAACAACCCTCTATAACTTCAGTTCCAGGCGATCTTACACTGGCTTCTGACTTCCGTGGGCATTGTGTGACACAGGTGCACTCACATACCTGCATGCAATACACTGATACATATAAAATAAATTAATAAAATATTTAAAAAAGAAAGTAGAAAGGTTTTTTTTTTTTTTTTAAGATCAGTATAGTGATCAATACCTCAGGTAGGAGGTCTAATGGCTAAGTCCTGGGATGTTCATAGAAAGGAGGAAAAGCAAGATATTGGTGAGGGCTGGGGCGCCATCTGAGCAATGCTGTACAGTAAACAATCAACAAAGAGACTAAGGTTACTGAGACTCAGATTGTGATTTGAATATTCATTCTTCTTAACTTACTGTTTCCTAAAATCTAAATGAGAAATATGTTAGAAAATGGTGCTAACCAGATTCCTAAATCTTGATATTGGTTTTTGTTAGCTTATCAATTAAAATAATGCATAATGGAAAAGAAGAGCAAATCACTTGTCTGGATGTAGACTTCATTTATCAAGAGAAGCAGGCTGTGGAGTCTAGAAACTCCCACACAGGTTTTACCTCAGAGTATGACTAATGGCATGGAGAAGTTTAATAGCACCGGTACATTTGAGAAGGCTGCTGAGTAGTAGAGAGTTGCAAATACATTATATTGAGGGATCAGGTGCCAGGATGCAATTTGTGGAGAGAACATTGCTGACACGGTCCCATATATATCATGGCACCCTGCGTACTCCACAAGCAGCCATGTGTGTTTATGAAGCTTGAAGATTTTAGCTCTTTTTTAATATTTTATTTATTATTTTTTTAATATTTTATTATTTTTATTTTATGTGTATAAGTGTATTGCCCACATGTAAGTGAGTGCACCCATGTTGCACAATGCCACGGAGATCAGAAGAGGGCTTTGGATTCCCCTGGAACTGAAGTTAAGGATGGTTCTTAGCCACGATGTGGGTGCTGGGAATCAAACCCGGGTCCTCTGCAAGAGCAGTCAGTGCTCTTAACTGTTGAGCCATCTCTCCAGCCCTGTTATTTATTATTTTTATTTTATGTGTATGAGTGTATTGCCTGCATGTGTGTTTAAGTAGACCCATGCCATGCAATGCTATCAGAGGCTAGAAGAGGGTGTCAGATCCCCTAGAACTGGAGTTACAGACAGTTGTTAGCTGCCATGTTGGTGCTGGGATTTGAACCTGAGTCCTCTGCAAGAGCAGAGAGTGGTCTTAACCACTGAACCATCTCTCTAGCCACAGATTTTAGTTCTTAAGGTTTTTGACAATATCTATTTTTGTGGGAATCTATACTTTCATTTTTAGTTACATGGTAAATTTCTTACACATTAAAAAGGAGATGGAAGGAACTCAGCAGTTAAAAACAATTGCAATGGACCCTGGTTCAGTTCCCAGCACCCACATAGTGACTAACATCCATCTGTAACTCTAGTTTCAGAGGCTCCAGTACCCTTTTCTGGCTACTGTAGCATTGCATACATGTGGTGCACTTAAATACATGCAAGTAAAACATTCATATACATAAAAAATAGATTTTTTTAAAAAGTGGTAGTTTCCCTTTTCTGCCTTTCTGTTACAAAAATAAAAGATATTTTCTGCCTCTCAAACATTTGTCCTTACCCACTGTAATCTATCATTAATTTTACCCTGAGAATGGTCAAATTAAAAAGAATCATCTTCTAATAAAAGTCATTGTCTTAGTACGTCTACTCCATGAATCAAATAATTTTTGGCTACTCTAAGTTGTAGATGTCACAAATAAGTGAATACCTTTTTTTGTTGTTCTTACAAATATCTCATATTAGTCATGACAGATTCATGTTACATGCATGTTCTAGAAAAAGAATTTTAAATTTCAGAATTCAGATACTAGGAAAAACCTTGACCAACATGTCTACTTAAGAAAACATATTTTATACTTATTCTCTCTCTCTCTCTCTCTCTCTCTCTCTCTCTCTCTCTCTCTCTCTCTCTCTCTCTCCCCCTCGCTCTCTCTCCAGGGCCCACTTGTGGAGAATCAAAAGGACAACTTGTGAGCATAGGTCCTCTTCTACCATGCGGGGTTTGATGTCATCAGACTTGGTGGGAAGTGTCTTTATCCACTGAGCCATCTGTCTACTTTTCAAAAACTATGTTAGAATGAGATAAGTAACAGAGACCAAACTAAGTTTAATTATAAAGGTAAATAAAGTGCTTGGTAGATCACTCCATTGGTAAAGTACCTACTATGAAAGTATGAGGGTCCTAGGTCATGTCGATGCACATCTATGACCCCAGTACTGGTCAGGGGGTTGGGGGGGAGACAGGCAGATCTCTGGAGCTGACTAGCCAGACAGTCTAATTGGTGAGCTCCAGATTCAGTGAGAGACCCTGTCTCAAAAATAAGGTAGAGACAGAGTTTTCTAGGCAGCTGGGAAGTTGCTCATATAAATTTACAATAGTGGTGACAGCATGGACAAGACCCTCCAAAACCTAGCACAGAACTGGGGAAATGAGTAAGAAGCCCCCAACCTTGGCTGAGGGGCTATTAGCAACTGATGACTACCAGGAGAGGAAAAGTCGATTTGCTTTAAAGGAGTAATGCTAGGTAGGTTGACCAGGCTCCAGTGGATGGACTGAGGGACATTTGGGGACACAAACTTGGCTCAATAGTCCTTGACACATATGACAGAATACATGAAATCCAGTGGCAGGGGGTAAGGAGGGGTGCAGATAGGGTAGGGTGGTCTAAATATGATCAAAATGTATGAAACTTTCAAAAATTCAATAAAATTAAGATAGTAATAGAAGACATCCAACATAATCTTCCAGCCTCCATGTGAGTGCACACACATGCACACACACACACACACACTTGCAGGAATGTGCAGACACCCACACGAGCATGTACATATAACACACACACACACACATACACACACACACACACAAAAGGAATTAACTTTGAAGTCCACTACCATTTGCAAAACTAAACCTATCTCTAAGAAAAAGCTGACTCCTAGGCCAGTAGGAACATGGGACTGTAAAGAGCCCAATGTCCCCAGGTGCCCGGCTTTCTACCTAAATGGGAGTGGACTAACTGGGCAAAACTAAGATTTTCTATCTAGGTGTGTTTCTGTCATGATTCAGCCAGGCAACTTTCAGACTCTACTTGGTAGAGCCAAATGAAGACTTAGAAAACTTAGACCCCTTTCAGAGAGCTGCCTCAGTAGAACTGATGAAATTATTTTTAGCAATCCCTGGCAACTTTGCATAAAAATATATCCATTCATTCCTGGAAATAACCTCACTGAAAAGCTTGGTCGGTTTAAGTCAAGCAAAGGAACATGCTGGAAATCTAAGCCAGTGTTGAGCCATGGGCAGGAGAATGCAATCTTACTATTATTTATCAGGAAGAGTTAGCATGTATATAATTAGTTCACAGACACTTTCCATAGAATCATATACTATGATTTAACATTAACATTTAACATTAAAAATTAACATTAATTAATTTAACATTTAACATTAAACATTAACATTTAACATTAAAAATTAACATTATGATATTTAGCACCAAGGAATGATTTACTACTTGCCAAATATTATTCTGAGAATATGTGTGGAGAGAGAGAGAAAGAAAGAGGGAGGGAGAGAGAGAGAGAGAGAGAGAGAGAGAGAGATTAAGATTTAGAAATAGACAACACCCCTTCCATCAGATGACACGGAGCAAAGTTCATTCTCAGAAATGAACAGAACCTACTGAAACCCATGATATAAAGCAGGAAAGTAGAAAATCCTGCCTGCATCTAAGTAGGAAGGTGAAATTTTCTCCCCATGAGCTTATATATGTATGTCTTGCTTCTGAAAACATCCAGTCATCTTTCTTTAGAATCCTTATGAAGTTTCTCTTATTAAAGAGGCTTCTCTCTATTTTATTTCAAATTTCTTTTCCCCAAAATGATATCTACCAGTGCTGAGCTTACCTCATAGAGCAGTTAGTCATCCAGGAAATATTTGAAAGGTGGTAAATGTATTCATCTGGAGATAATGATTTCTCAGTAGCCAAAATGAAGCTCTAATTTTAAAGAATTTTTAAAGGCCATAGTAAAAGGCAACATAGAGTTCATGAGGCAGTGGTTAAAATACATATTTGCAGAGGATTTTCACATAATAAAGAAAAGAAGACTACCATGACACATGTGGATTCTGTAGTTAGGCTAAAAGATAATATAAAGAAAAGAAAAAGAAGAGGTGAAGATTGCCACAATGTAACAATATCTGATGTGAAACACAGAGCAGGGAGGAAGAAAGTTTCAATAGGCTGTTTCTTGATTTTAGAGAGGATTTAAAAAGGGCCTTTGGGCTGGAAAGATGACTCAGCAGTTGAGAGCACTGTTCTTGCAGAAAACCCAGGTTCGAATCCCAGCACCTACATGGCAGCTAACAACTGTCCATAACTCCAGTTCCAGGGATCCAACAACCTCCTCTGTCCTCTGAGGGCATTGCACATGGGTACACTTGCCTACATGCAGGCATAACACTCATACACGTAAAATAAAAATAATAAAATATTTAAAAAGAGTCTTTAAAATTAAACATACAAGACTGGAGATATTGTTCAGTAGTTAAAGAGTGCTGGCTGCTCTTGTAGAGAACCTGGTTTGGTTCCCAGCACTCACATGGCGGCTAACATCTGTAACTCCAGTTCCAAGGGATCTGGTGCCCTCTTCTGGTCTCTATGGGCTTGCATCACACATGGTACACTTACATGCAGGCAAAACACTCAAACAATTAAAATAGAAATACTCTTAAAAGACTATTAAAAATAATTTTAAAAATTCAGCACACATGAATATAAATCAAAACATAAAATGCTATGAGTACATATTCGACTATTTAATTTTTCATTCTTAAATTTGGAAATACAAACTTACTGGAACCTTTTGGGGATAAGATTCTGTTTTATCAAAATGGTTGGCTTTTGATGTATTACATTGGGTTCATCATATTCAGACGTATGTGATTTCTTTGATACAATTTCAATTGAAATAAGATATTTTGGTAAAACCTGAAAAGAAGTTATAGAGCTGATCTAGAATTATACATTGAGATGAGAGTGGAACCAGCCTGCACCTGTGAAAGGAAACCTCAACTCCACCATCACCTCCACCAAGCTTGCCTCAGGACTCAACCAGTGGCTCCCCTAGAAGCAGAGCAGAGGGAGAACACTGGGGGGCTCCTTTGTTTCCTGTTTATGCGGTACAGTATTCAGCTGTATTAGTTTCTGTTGCTGTGATAAAACACCTTGATCAAAACAAGTTATAGAAGGAAGAGTTTATTTAGGCTTATAATATCAGGAGGGTCGTCCATAATGGCAGCAGGAAGGTGCAACGAATGCGGAGAGATCACATCTCCATTCACATCTGGAAGCAGAGCTCAACTGGAGGGGGGCAAGTTTATAATCTTTGAAAGCCCACCCCCCAGAGCCAGCACTTCCTCCAGCAATGCTACATCTCCTACAAGTTCTATAACTTCCTCAAACAATGCCACCTACTGGGTACCAGGTGTCCAACCATATGAGCCCACTGAGGACATTTCTCATTCAGCAAAGCTTCTGATCCCTTCTCATGATTAGTCCTCTGAAGTCTTCAGAGCTGCTCCACCCAGAGCAGGGTGTAGCCAGAGGTGTGAATTCTCCTGAATCCCTTCATCCAGGGCCAGGTATTCCCAGGCACTATAGACCCAGCCTTTGTTTCCTCTCTACCATAGGAGAACCACTAGCTACAGATGAAATCTTATGTTGAGATCAGATACCTGTACAAGAGTGTAGACTGAAATACTTCTTCATAGTTCTCAGACTTTAGAACCAACAGGTGTGGTAGTGTCAGAGGGCAGTGGAAGTTGACTACGGAGAGGAGGCAGAGCCCTAAGATGCTGCCTTCCATCATGAGCATTCCAACTTGAAGGAACTCTGAAGTCGTAAGTGGGGTTGTCAGGGTGACAACCCCAGCAGGTGCCTAAGCAAGTTATAATTATATAATAATAAAATCAACACAAAAAGGTCCATGAGTAAGAGAACTCTCACAAAAAGAGAAACTACAGAAAAAAAATGACCAAATATAATGCAAGATGGAGTCAAGAAAGCATTATACCAATACGTGCATGGTTCTTGGACAATGTGTTAGATGTTTAGATATTGCTTTATGAGCATAGATTCTTAGAATTAAATATGAACATAGTAAACTGGAAAGTTAGATGCAAGAGTGGAAGAAGACTTAAAAGAAGTATGACAAATTCCAAATTAAATTTGTGAAATCATAAATATTTTGTTTACCAAAGTTGACCACTGCACTATTGGGAAGCTGACCTGTACCTAGTCAAAGAGTTCCTAAACATATTGCAGATTCATTCTATTTACTGACACACACGGCACAAGCTTACAAACTTAAAGGGTTAGAGACCCCAAACACCAAGGCTATGCCACTGTGTGTCCACACTTATTAGGAAATTATGCTCACTCCTGAGATCAAGTACAAAGTAAAGATCATGCTGTCTTGACTGAAGGGTAAGCAATGTAAATATGCCTTTTAAACTACATGCTAGTTACAGTCTAAAATATTTAAGGACAATTTAATGTACAATTATGCAAATTTATCAAAAACTGCAAACATGTCCAGTCCAGTCTGTTTTGTTGCTTTCTCTTTGTTCATAACTCTCAGTTCACACATTATTTTTCCTTATTGTCTTTCTAGATTGTTCCAGGTAGAGGTAGTCATTCATTAAGTCCTTAAGGCAATGTATTCTAAGTAGCTACCACAGGATTTTCTGGGAACAGAGAAAGAAACATGTTCTCAACATGCTATGAACCTAATTGTAATTTTACTATGAACAATGGCCTCTTTGACTGTCAATACGATATTGTACAGATAAGTAATGTATGTTCTGTCCATGCTGTTCTTATGTGTCTATTTGTGCGTGTATGTGTATATGGAAGTATGTGTGTTTGTGTGTGTGAGCATACAAGTTTGTGTGTGTGTGTATGTGTGTTTCTATGGGTGAGGCTTATGTGTGTCTGTATATATTTAGGTCTGTGCATGAGTTCATGTGTCAATGTGCATGTTTGCATTATTTATGTGTTTATGAGTTTGTGTGTGGAACTATGTGTGTACATCTGTCTGCATGTTTGTATATTTGTGAATTTTTAGATATATATGTAAGCATATGTATATATGTGTGTTTGTGTCTGTGTGTGTATAAGTGTATATAGGGTATAGGGGTGTGGATGTGGTACTTTAGGCTCTAACCTAGTATCCTGTACCCAGTCATAATTCAGAGCCATTTCACAGCGAAGACCCTCTCTGTGTCCTTAATGGCAGCTTCTCAGTTTTGAAATGGGTTTCTGGGCTCATCACTCAGCATTTTGCTATAATTGTGACAGTTCTCAGACATCCTGAAACTCCATTATGGCTTATCACATCAGGGTAACAAGGCTTACTGTAGACCTTTGCATTAACAGGTGTTCATAAGCATGGGTTGTGTTTGTTTATACACCTGTGTTTTAGCTTCTTTGTTGTAGGCTACCCTTGGTCAATATGTCTTTTTGTGTTTTTTTAGCTAACAGAGTGACTGTAAACAACAGTACTATTGAATGAAATCAGCTGTGTGCAAAGATGTCAGTGTGTAGAATCTCACATCTTTTTTCTCTCCTATATCCTCGTGTCCTCTCTCTCACCCAGACTCCTTCATTCACAGATGCAAACCTTCCCCTCCCTCTACCAACAAGAAATTATTCTCTAACTTGCAAGTAAAATAGTCAACTAGGACTATTTTACTTGCAAGTTAGAGAATAATTTCTCAAAGCGAATTTGAATAAAGATAAACATTTATTATTAAAGTCAGGCACACAGATGGCTTCCCCTGTATCTATACTCAGTTCAACCAATGGTGTAAGGCTCAACTCTTAGCTCTCTGGCTCTGCCTTCCCTGTATGGCTCTCATTCTGGAGGTCACTTTGTGGCTTGTGAAGATCCATGGCCAAACAGAAATCTCAGAGCTAAAATCATAAAGGTACAAGTAATAGACATGTTTAAATAATCTAGAGTAATTTAAATAATTCTAAATAAATTTCTATCAAGTTTGTCTTTTTCCTTAACATTTTGATGGGTTACTAATTTCATTAGTTAGTTTACTATCACTATGATAAAATGCCTGACATAAAAAAAGAAAAACACAGGGAGGAAAGATTCATTTCAGTTCACAGCTTCAGAAGTCCCAGTCCACAGGTGGCTAGATCCATTGCTTTGGGCCTGAGGTGGTGCAGAACTGTTCATTTCAGAGCAGCCAGGAGGATGAAGCAGAAAAATAGGAAGGGTCCGAGGACTAGGTACATCCTAGTGCACACCCCCAGTGACCTATTTCCTCCAACTAAGCACCACTACCTTCTGCTTTCCACTACATTTTAATAATATTAAATTTTTATAAATATGTTGAGGGATTAAGCAACCCATGGGTTAAGGCAGAGCTCTCTGGATCCAAATCAGTTCTCAAAAGCCCATCAGCTGACAGCCAAGCATCACACATGTGAGCCAGTGGGGACATCAGTTCAAGCTGTGACACCCACCCACTCAGAAACCTTGCTCAAGTGTGACCTCTGCGTTCATCTGGCTGTGGGCACCCATCTCTTCCCCCAAGGTGTGCCAATGTTCCCACCTGTAGATTAGAGGGCTCCAGTTAGTCTGTGCCTCAAGGCACTCTGAATCATGCCTGTTCCAGGTTTCCTCACGGGTCCAGCCCATGAGGGACTGCAGAGAATGAAGGTTCTGGCTGAGGTGGGGGTGAGCGGCGCGGAGTCAACACACAGACTCCGGGAGTCCTTTGGAAGCAGGCACTAGGTGAGGTACTGCAGACTCGTTTATTGCTCGGAAGTGCAAGCCTCGTATATCTCTCCCTCTGCCTCCAGAGTCCCATAAGCTGGTGTGTCGCTCCCTGATAGATCACCTCATTGGGGCAGGTTGTAGTTGGCTATTTTGCAGAAACGCCAGCTGTGCTCTCAAAATGGAAGCTGTGCTCCCTAGTGCAGCCTGTGCTTAGGCCTGGCACTTCCTCTCCTACACATGCCCTCCAAGCTTCAGTTGGCAGCCTCCCAACACTGAGGTGACAATCTTCTTGCCTGAACACTAACAAGGTGGTACTGAGGATTGGCCCTGAGGAACAGGCACCCTCAGGTCCCTGGTGTATCTGAATGTCATTTCCTCTTACCTACAGTTTTTCTCTTGTTTTAGCTCAGGAGAGAGCTTTGCCTTCTCTGCCTATGCAAGATTCTGTGCTATTAGGCATCTAATTGTTTCACAGGCTAAAAGGGGAACAGTCCCTACTATCAATCAATGGAGTTTCAGACTGGGCATAGCATGGCTTCCTTCTGTCCCCTGCAACATCTGAATTTTCTCTCCAGTTTCTAATGCTTCTCCTCCTAAATATGTAGCCTATGTCTCTATAGCCACAAGGCATGGTTACATGTCTATTCCACCTCTGTGTGACTTTGAAATTTAGGATATCACCTACCTGGATATTCTGTTCAACCGGCTTCATGAATCAGTGCCATTCTCCCATGATATTGGGTCACTCTCCAATTCAAGCCCTACTCTCCATTTGAGACTGTGCAGTCTGGATGTTTTGGCTCAAGTCACTCAACCAATCAAGGAATGGTAATTGCTTTAGGTTGGGCTAGATTCAGGTGACAGCTCCTTTTTGCTGTCTGTCACTTGGCTTGATTTCTGCTCTGCTGGGTCTGTTCTCAGGCTGCCTCCCAGTAATAACAGGAGCCCAAGCTTCCTTTTTAGCCCCTTCCCTTTCAAGCTTCCCTTTTTGGCAGCTCCAGCCAGAGCGTCGCTGTGGTCCATTGTCTCTGACATGATAAAATGCCCAGCTCTGAACTCTGAATCTCACTCTGGGGAGAGGAGTGGCGTGTTCCGTTTACCAGAGCAGTCTCAAAGTCCTGCTCATTGGGCTGTGCCTCAAGCATGTGGATCAGAAAACCTGGTTCCCACACACCAAAATTGTAGAGAAGAGAGCATGCAAGGGGGTGCTAGATCAAGCACGTGTCTGTTCCAGTGTGTCTGGACTTCACACACAGAGGATGCTATGGAAACAATCAAAACAGCCCCGAAACTATAACCAATAACAGCCCAAAATAAAAATCAATTTGCACTTAAGAAGCTGATGTTGGTGACAGTATGACAAAATCCAATTTGATCATATCATAGTTAGGGATAGTTGTGGAAGAAAATTCTAGAAACATACTACAGATATTTTAAAAAATTCTACTCACAGGGATTCAACTCTGAATCTTAGTTATTAATGCGTACCCACTTCACAACCAACCCTATAGTTCTCCAAGGTTCTGGAAATGCTCTTATGTTAGTAGGTAGCAGAGTTTCTATCCCAGTATTGCCCTCAATACAATAGTGTGTCCTTGTTTGAGTGACACACTAGTAAATAACTAGTTTCTTTGAGGGAACAAGGCTCGGCCCCATTGTCTCTGTTGGAGCAACTCCAGAGACAAGCACAGGTCAAGAGCTCCTCATGGAAATGTCTGATGTGACTTCTACCACAGCACAGTCCACTTTCTCCTTCTGACCCCACCTGCCCTACACATTTTCTTAGACATTTTTCAGGATATACTACACACACACACACACACACACACACACACACACATACACACACACACACAAGTAGAGTTTAAGCACACTGGCTACTCTTCCAGAGGATCTGGGTTGGGGTTCAATTCCCAGGACTCACATGGCAGCTAACAACTATTCATAACTCCATCTCCAGGGGATATGATGCCCCCTCTGATCCCCACAGGTATTGCATGCTCATACATACATGCAGGCAAAATATTCATACACATAAAATAGAAAAAAATAACTATTAAAAAATAAACACAGCTGGGCATGGTGGTGCATGTCTTTAATCTCAGTACTCTGGAAGCAGAGGCAAGTGGATCTCTGTAAGATTAAGTTCAGCCCAGTCTACATGGTAAGTTCCAGGCCAGCTGGGGCTACAGGGAGACCCTGTCTCAAAAAGACAAAATAAATACACACACACACACACACACACACACACACACACACACACACACACACACACACTTAGAACTTTTTTCCAGGCACCAACCCTAAGATAAGTGACAAAAGAGATCCCAAGGATGTATGTGGGCTTCACATCAGATGACTTGCAGTTGGAAAGGGCATATCTACAATGGTGTTGGGTGTTGGACAGCAGCCCTGCAACTTTTTAAATATTACTAATGGTAAGCCTGAAAGGGGAAGCTGTTGAGAGCCATTCACTGATGACCTTCCTCAGTGTTTGAGAGACACAGAGGTAGTGCCAGCTATAGAGGATCATTGACCTGCATGGCTGATGCTTGCTGCCCTGGAGAAAGTCAAATGCTAAAAATCTCAAGCCCTATGAAAGGAAGAGCATCCAGCACAGTGCATGGAGAATTCTATCTTCTGAATCTACAGTGTAACAGACTCTCTGATTGTACAAAAGCCTCAGCTCAAAAAAGGGACTTCCCAGAAAGGAGCCAGGGTGTCACTCCACCCAATCTGCCTCCCAGGTCAGCTGTCAGACAGGAAGACAATGGACCTTCACACTTAGAACAAGGATGCTGGGTTTCATATACTGGAAAATCTGACTTCCTAGGCTGTTCTGACTTTTGAGCGTGAGGAAACTGCCCATGGCTCTGTTAAAGGATTATATTCCTCCTTGCTACCCACTGTAAACCTGGGCAGAAGCCTCTGTTTGTAAGACCTTTAATGACGCTACAATGATGTGAACAAAACTGGCAGGTTCCAGGAACACAATGGAGTAGAAAATAAAGCTGGGTAAGAGAGTATGTGTGAAGATGGGAGCACTGTCCTGGGGCACAAGGGTACCGACACTGCCAAGATCTATAGGAAAATGCCAAGATGCTGTAGAAAGCTTGCTGAAGCTTGGAAGGAAGAGACTCAGCTCTCAATGAGGCAAAAAGCAAAGTAAACATGGCAGATACTGGAGGGAAAACTACCCATCAGTAGGAAGATTTTAATTCCCTATTTTGCACTTTACCCATTTTCCTTTTGCAATAGCCTATTTTTTACCATCATGATAAAAAATGAAATGGAAGAAACAAAGCATCTACAGGACTTCTCATTAGCTACCGAAGATGGTGGTAGGAGAAACTGTTAAAAAAAAGTGTGTGTGTGTGTGTGTGTGTGTGTGTGTGAGAGAGAGAGAGAGGCAGTATGTATGTGTGTGAGTATGGAGTGTGTGTGTATGTATGAGAGAGACAGTGTATGAGTATGTGTGTGATGTGTAAGCCTTTTGAAGTTGTACCTTCTCTGTAGTCATATCATGCCATCAGTGAGATAAGCTAAGCTAACGAGGCAGTTTGTATGTGTGTGAGTATGGAGTGTGTGTGTGTGTGTGTGTGTGTGAGAGAGAGAGAGAGAGAGAGAGAGAGGCAGTATGTATGTGTGTGAGTATGGAGTGTGTGTGAGAGAGACAGTGTATGAGTATGTGTGTGAGTGTGTGTGTGTATGTGTCTGAGTATGGAGTGTATGTGTGTGTGAGAGAGAGAGAAAGAGGCAGTATGTATGTGTGTGAGTATGGAGTGTGTGTGTGTATGAGAGAGAGCCAGTGTATGAGTATGTGTGTATGTATGTGTGTATGTGTGTGTGTGTGTGTGTGTGAGAGAGAGAGAGAGAGAGAGAGAGAGAGTATGTGTGTAAAATCAAGTCAGTCTACACTCAGTCTCCCTGCCTATGGTCTAGACAATCAGAACACTATGAAAGTCTTCCTCTCTACCCCTGTGGCCTTTAGGTAACATGTTTATGAGACTTATGTCTCAAGATTAGAGCTAGAACAGTAGAGATGGAGATATTCATATTTAATTTTCATAACACACAGATATAAAACTGCTCCACTTCATGAGCTAAGTCAAAATGGGGTGATAGCTCAGCAGATGGGTGTGTTTGTTCTGAGAACATGAGGACCTGAGTTCAAATCTCATATCCAGCACCCATATAAAAAGTCAGGCTTTGTTTACCTGTAACCTTAGTATTGAGGGATGCAGAGACAGGGTGATATAGGAAACTTGCTGGCCAGCCAGACTGGCCAAAACCATGAGCTTTTGGTTCTGTGAGAGACTTTGTCCCAAGAAAATAATGCAGAGGGGCTGGAGAAATGGCTCAGCAGTTAAGAGTACTTGCTGCTCTTGCAGAGGACCCAGGTTCAAATCCCAGCACCCACACGGTAGCTAACAACTGTCCATAACTCCAGCTCCAGGGGATCTGACTCTCTTCTGACCTCCACGGGCATTGTACAACATGGGCACACTTACATACATGCAGGGAATTCACTCATACACATAAAAAATAAAAAAATGATAAATAGGGGCTGGAGAGATGGCCCAGCAGTTAAGAACACTGGCTGTTCTTGCAGAGGACCTGAGTTCGAATCCCAGCACCCACATGGCAGCAAACAACTGTCTGTAACTCCAGTCCCAGGGGATCTGACAGCTTTTTCTGTCCTCTGCGGGCATTGCACAACATGGGTTCACTTACCTACATGCAGGTAATACACACATACACATAAAATAAAATAAATTAAAAAATGATAAAGTAATTTTTAAAAGAAAATAAGGCAGAGATACATAGAGGTAGACATTTGATGTCCTTATCTGGCCTCTGCATGTATGCAAATGGTCATGCACACCACACATTCACTGCATACACTACAACGTGAGTGCACACGCTCTCCCATACACACACAAAAATGTATTTCTAAATTGTTGGCTCAGTTTTCTCTTTGTTATTTATTTTAATTTTTTATTTTATGTGTATGTGTATATTGCCTGCATGTAGGTAAATGCACCTGTGCCATGCAATGCCCCCGGAAGACAGAAGAGGCTGTTGTATTCCCTGGAACTGTAGCCGGACAGCTGTTATCTGCCATGTGGGTGCTGGGATTCAAACCCGGGTCTTCTGCAAGAACAGTCAGTGTTCTTAACCTCTGAGCCATCTCTCCAGCCCCCCCCCCCCAGTTTTTTCTTTGTAGGACTGTAAAGAAATGATCTCTCTGCCACATTGCCTGGTATAGTTTTGATAAAGATTTCCTGAGTGTCTTACAGTGCACAGAGGTCAGAGGCCTGTGAGCAGCATTACTTGGACAAATGGACAGTGGTGAACTATTTAATAACCATGACCTCACCATTAGAACATGTTTTGTATCAAGTGATGTCAAAAGAGATGCAGAAATGATGCAAATAAGGTTGTTTGGGTTGTGAGGCAAAGTCTATCAAATAACCACATAGCAAAGCCCAGGAGCCTCAAACAGAAAATCCCCGTAATCGTAGGGCCCAAAGCACTGAGGCTTTTACAAATTTTTAGTAAGAAGCTTGTAAAAAAGCATAGGTGAAAGGGTAAGAACCAAAAATCAGAATTGCAACAATGCAAGAAGGTTCCAAGTGTGAGGCACATACTAGATCAACTGATACAAATTAAAGAAAATTCTACAATAAATCACTGTGTATTTGACACAACATTCTAGTTCAAATAAAAATGTCAGACGACATTTAAATACTTGCATCTTTGATGTTAAAGATCTTGATTAGTTGAATTGAACACCAGAGTTCATACATGAGATGAAATGGTTCTTACAAAGTTCAGTAATGAAAATTTTCATTGATACAAGTTTTCCAGATAGTTTAATACTATTGATAAAAATTGAAATTCTTGTATGTTAGTAATCTCTAAATATATGTTTGTAGAAAGAAAGGCACATATATGATTGACTAGAGTTTGAACATAAATTCAATGGTGTATTAGTTACCTTGGACTGCCGTGACAGAGTATCATAGGCCAGAGAGCTTATTAGGAACGTCTTTTTTTAAACTTGATGGTGACTGTATAGTTCAAGATCAGAGTGTCTTGACAAGAGTCTTTTGCTGAGAACTTTTTCCCTGGCTGGTAGATACCTATTTCTTTAATGTGAGTTCATAGAAAAGAAAGAGGATGCAGGATCTTAAGTACCTCTTCATCAGTTCCATCAGAGGAGCCCTATTCTCGTGATCCCAGCCAAGCCTAAATGCCTCTCACAATATCCAAAAACCACTATATTGGAAGTAAAGGATTAAAAAATGATTTTGGTTGGACATAAAGCAGATCATAGCAATATGCCTGATTTTTTTGTAAAATTATGAAAGAAATCAGCTAAAACCTTAGTATTAATTAAGTTTGGAGTTTCTTTGAGACAGGATCATATTATATAGCCCTGCCTCGCCTAGAATTCACTATGTAGACCGTGCTCACAGCCTCACAGATGTTCCTGCCTCTTGCCTCTGGAATGCTAGATTAAAGGCTTGTGACTTCATGCCTGGCACACCTAAGTGCACCCACTAAGGTTCTCTGCTCCACCAACTGAACTATCAAAGGATTCATGTGATTAACTTTGGGAGATGAAGTGGGAACTCTGACATCACATTGTTCCTGTCATTCAAATCATTGAGTAACTTCAGACTTGGGACCATCTTGGCAGCCTAAAATTATAATATCTTATTTATGATTTTTGAGAAAAAATAGCATAGTGGTTTAAAAGAGACATATCTCCCACACGTTTACATATTTTGATACTTGGCCCCAGTTGGTGATGCTGTTTGTGGAGGCTTAGGAGGCATGGCCTTGCTGGAGGAAGTAAGCCACTGGGAGTGGGCATGGAAGGTTCATAGCCTCATCCCACTTCCAGTTGCTCTCTCACTGACTCCTGCATGCTCTTGAAGATGTGAGTGCTTAACTCTGCCCTGGCCACCTCTGTAGCCAAGTTTCTCTGTGATGATGGCACTATCCCTTTGGAACTGTCTTCCTCCTATAAATTACCTTGGTCATGGTGGGTTTTTTATTGTTTCTGTTTTTTTGAGACAGGGTCCCTCTGTAGACTAAATGGGTTAGGAACTCACTTATGTAGACTAGGATGGTCTTGATCTCACAGAAATCTGCCTGCCTCTGCCACCTGGGTGCTAAGATTAAAGGTGCATGCCACCATGCCTGGCTGATCATGGTGTTTTATCACAGCAATAGAAAAGTAACTAATACAAAAGGAATGAGTCAAGATATTGAAAAGAAAAACAATGATGGCACATTACACAAAACGAGGTAAAGACAATATCCTAAAACATGTTGCCAACCTGTACTCATCTCAAAGGAGATGATCAAGTATTGACTACACATTTTGGAAAGGATAGAGAGCCGCCATGGGCAAAACTGGGGAAACCCCAGGCTTCCAATTTTTGGCAGTACAAGAAGTCAAGAGACGGTGCCTTCAAACAACATGATCATAGAACCAGCCTCTGAAATCCCAGAAACACCAGCCAGCACTCTCTCCCTGAAGACAGGAGCCTTGTCCTGGGGAAAGCTATAGGCAGAGAGGAAACTGGGAGTAAGAAAGCAAAGGTTGCAGTGGTCCCAAAGAGAAGCCCCTCAGGGATGCAGATCCAGGAAGCATTGGAGGAGACTTGGGGACGTGAGGCTGGGAGGCCTGCAAGGACAGCCAGCCTATAAGCCCCAGGGTTAAGTCACAAAGCAGAAGGGACTAAGTCTTCCGAAGTGCATGAATCCCTGCTTTGCTGTAGCCCACCACCCTGATATATTCACCAATGTGTTGAAAAATTATGTTTTTGTATTACTTTCTTTGTATCATTACTATAAAAATTTCATGAAAATGCTCTTCTATTGGAGCATGGTATTTGGGGAAACTGAGTCTGTGTTCTTGGGCCTGGGTTACTATACTAAGCCATATCTTTTATTCCTTTGAAGTGAGAGCTGTTTTATTCCTGTGACAGTAGAGACCAAGGAATGGTGTGCTAAGGCCACCATTATATTTATATTTATATTTATTGTATTTATAGCCCTCAGGAAAGCAAAGAAGAGCACCCCAAACAGTCTTTGTATCATTTCACTTCCTGGGATCACAAAAGGCTGAATGCAACCCAATCCACAAAAACTCTTAAAGGGCTGGAGAGATGGCTCAGTGGTTAAGAGCACTGGCTGCTCCTACAGAAGACCTGGGTTTGAATTCCAGAGCCCACATAGTGGCTAGCAGCCATTCATAACTCTAGTTCCAGGGGGATCCGATGCCCTCTTCTGACCTCCGTGGGCATTGCACCACACAGATGCACTTACATCCATGTAGGCAATACACTCATATACATAAAATAAAAATAGTAATAAAATTTTCAAATGTTGTTAAGACAGTAAATACAAAAACAATTCTGTTAACATTTCAACAGATAATTTTAAAAAATGGGAAACATGTGGCCAGAAAGTAAATAAACTCCATCCTGATACTTCCTGTTCATCTGGAAGGAGTAAAAAAAAGTTACAGTTTTGAAATAAAAAATCAGAAACAGCAATTGATGGCTGCTGAGAGGGAGAAAGACAGTGTCTTACAGAGCTGGAACTCTTGGTGGGCCAAGGGGATGGACCCATACTGAGGGACATTTGTGGACACAAATTGAACTCTTTAGGCCATATTATATATAATAGAGTACATTAAATTGTAAGGGGAGGTGTGGATAAAAGAGGAGATCGGGATCTAAACATCATCAAATTATATGAAAATCACAAAAATTCAATATTTGTTTTAAAAACCAGAAAATGATATGGATCAATAAAACATATAATAGCGTCATTAAATTACTTTGCAAATACATTTCAAAAAAGTTCAATCTTGCTCAAAAGTGGTTTGAAATCTTCAAGCATTTAGTGAGTACAGTGACAACAACTTCAGCTCCAAAACAACTAGTTGGAGGGCAATTATTGAAAATGAACCTAACGACCAGAAAGACATTGAAAATCATCTGGACAAACACAAAGGAGGGACTCTTGGGGTGAGTACTCAGATGGTGTGCAGAATTTAATTTTGTACTTGGAAAAGTGTGAGTTTGAATATCTTAGATTGTGAGAAGAATTTCTGATGAACTCTATTTTAATAGATAGAATCGTGTTCTAAATAGAATGATGAATAACAGCCCCTAATTTGCAACACGTAAATGTAAGATGGTCAAAGAATTGTAACTTGATCAATCCACTTGATCTTGAGATTTTTTTTTTAAACCCACGTGGAAGAGGCAAGTAAAACATTAAGCAATCCTTAAACACACAAATCCGACAGAAGGAACATGCTTGCATAGTCTATCAAGACAAAGAAAGTTGGCTCAGCACAATTATATAGCAGATTACTTTAGAAAAAGCCATCATATTCGGTATATCCCCCATGTACATTAAAAAGGAAAAATCCAGGAAAAGGATACTGATTCTTCTCTCTGTCAGAATATTATTCATTTAAATCTGCTTCTGAGAGTGTTAGTTAACTCAGAGACCAGCTAAGGTGCTTAAAAGTTGGGTAGAGCCCAGGCAGTTGCATAGAATTTAAGGTCTAGCTATTAGAGAGATAGCTCAGTGTTTAAGCTCACTGGCTGCTCTCCCAGAAGACCAGGGTTCAATCTCCAGTACCCACATGGCAACTAACAACAATCTGTAACTCCAGTTCCAGGGGATCTCTTCTGGTCTCTGTGAGCATTGCGGAACATATTGCACATACATGCAGGCAAAACAGACGTACACGTAAAATGTTAAGTAAAAAAATAACAATTTCCCAAAGAATTTCAGAGCTAAAAATTAAGCACAGTATAGGGTAAGCATTTTCTTTATATCCTCACAAAGCTCTTCTTAAAATTTTCATTTTCATATTTATGTGTGTGTCACGTGTATGTATGAGCATATGCCACAGGTACCCACAGGGACCTGAAGAGAGAATCAAGTCACCTGGAATTGGAGTCACAGGAGGTTGTGAGTTGCCTGATCTGGGTTCTGGGAGGCAAACTTGGTTCCTCTGGAAGAGCAGTGCATCCTCTTAGTTACTGAGCCATCCCTACAGCTCTCTTTTTCATTTCCAGAAATCGCTCTGCTCTTAGTAATATTTTCAGGATGTCCCATGATGTTAGAGACTGAATATCTGTATCCCACCAAACTTCATATGGAAACCCCAGGCCTTGCTATGATTCAGGAGCTGGGCCTCCAGGAACTGCTTGTGTTAGGAGTAACGCCCATGGAAATGGGAAGAGTGCCTTAGTGGCCCTGCAGAGCCTCTTGCATTCTTTTTCCACCATGTGACAAAGCAGGAGGATTCACTAGTTAGTGTACTAGCAGAAAGTGTCATCATCAGCACCAACTGTGCAGCACTCTGATCTGAGACCTCTATGTTCAGAACTGTGAGGAATGAATTCCTGTGTTTATAAGTTACCTG
This sequence comes from Nannospalax galili, assembly GCF_000622305.1. Lineage (NCBI taxonomy): Eukaryota > Metazoa > Chordata > Mammalia > Rodentia > Spalacidae > Nannospalax > Nannospalax galili. The sequence goes on along the minus strand of NW_008357518.1, from coordinate 2,978,119 downwards.
GTCTGCTATTTCACCATAGTAGTGTTATAGTGGCGAGAAAGACTTCTTGGGAGAAAGCTGGTGAGGAGAGTGGGGAATCTCTGGCTTGGATGAAGACTCAGCTTTCTAGGTTTTCAGGGTCAATCACCAGGCTGGTTGCTCACGCCCAGGAAGGTGGGTTCATCTTAAATTATGCTAAAGAGATAGGAAGAATACCTAGTATGCCAATGAGATGGTGAACTTTTCCTACCCAGAATCCCTACTCCCTAGTGCAGTGCTTATGGACCAGGCCACAGACATGCAGTTTTTTATAAATCTGCCCACTTTTCTGAATTCTTCAGAAACGCATAACCTCTCTTTTCCTTCTTTCTATCTCTTTTCTAAGCATTCTTTCCTAATGTTCTGTGCTGCCCCAACATTTTGGATCTCTATTTTTCTTCCTCCTGCCCCCACCATGTGTAGTGTTTCTGTGTTTTGTTTTCGTTTTTAAGTAAAGCTTTATTTGCTACAGAATGAATTCACTCTCAGGGCAGCTTTATGTACCCAGGGCAGTTTTTAAAATCCCACACTATAGCATCTTGTGTCCAAGACCAGCATCTTCTGCTCCTTTGCTCTCTAGAAGAAAATTAACAATTAAAGGCCCACAGTTCTTCAGTGCCCTTTATACCATTTCAAGTACATGGTGCATCACCTCCAGAACAGATGACTGTAGCAGTGTGAATTGACCTGAGGCAATTCCTAATGCCAGGCCCTGAAATTTTCCCATTTATAGCTGTCACTCTTCTCTGAGATCTGTCATTTCTCTGAAATTTCAGTGACATATTGCAACGCCAACTCAAAATTCCCCACTGCTGTTTCTGGCTCTGTGTTTCCTACAAATGTTTCTTCTCACACTGGGCATTCAGAACTGTGTGTGACAGACAATTTCAGTGCAGCCAAGGGTCCCCAGAGTCAGAGAAAAGGGCTTCTGTCATGCCACTCCAGTCTCCTAACACTGTCCCTCCAGTCCTGGCAGTTCCCACTTCATCACATGAAGTTTACTCTCAGAGCTTGGTAGGCCCAGTGTGGTGCCTCAGGCCTTTATCCCAGGACACAGGAGGCAGATGCAGGCAGATCTCTGTGAGTTTGAGGCTAACCTGATCTACATAGTGAGTTCCAAGCCAGCTAAAACTATACAGTAAGACCTTGTCTCAAAAAAGCTGGAACAAACAAAAATCTTGGTGGCACACAGTTTTATATTATTGTGGGTTGCATTTGGTTTCTTGGCCTTCTCCAATGAACACACTGTGAGTGCTCTGGGACCCACATCTAAAGCGTTACTCTTAAAGCACAGGATCACAGGCCTGGGATTATAGCATGGCTTTTCGAGTGCTTGCCTAGCATGCATGAAGCCTTGGGTTTGATTCCCAATACTGTATAAACAAGGCCGGTGGCAGTGTCATTGAAATAACTCTTAAGAAAATCAGATAGTCAAATAAACAGTCAACAGCATGAGGCTGGAGAGGTGGCTCAGCACTTAAGAGCACTGGTTGCTCTTTCAGAGGACCTGGGTTCAAATCCCAGCACCCACATGGCGGCTAACAACCATCCGTAACTCCAGTTCCAGAGGATTCGATACCCTCATCTGTCCTCCACTGGCACTGCATGACTTATACACATGCACTCATACACATAAAATAAAAATAAATAAAAAACAAACAGCCAACAGCCTAACAAAAGAAATTAAGGGAAGTTGAAGGGAGCACATGTGTTCCATACTGGGATGAAAATGTCTAGGTGAGTTGCATACGATGCCCACCAAGTCAAATGTCTGCATATGGTGGTCAAGAAGAGTTCAGTGCCTGCACACCCAGCTCCTAAGGCAACGATGAAATCACATCTTGGGAGGTACTCCTCTAGGAATTTCTGGTGTGAATAAATCTGCTCGTCCTGTGCTAAACCCTCTGTGTGAATTCAATTATTATCCCCTTTTACTATTAAGAAAACAGAATGTCAGGAAGTTGTGTGACTGCATCACAAATACAGCAGCGCCTGAACAAGAACTGAAAGTCAGGAGCTCTGGCTGCACAGCAGAGGCCGCAGGTATTATACTCTTGCCTCTCGGGCAGTTCTTTGGTTGTTTTCTGTTTGCTCTTTTTTTGTTTTGTTTTCCGGCTCATTCATTCTCAAAAAAACTATTTTTAAGACAGAGCAAGTTTATTCAACAACATTGACACATTTTAGAATTATAATGTACAGTGAACAAAAGCTAATTTCTCAGTGTTTTCAAATTTCTGGCATGTAGGTCTTTGAAGGCAAAAAAATCCCAGTGGCCCTTCTGAGCTGGGTCAGTGATTAGGACATGGGTGGCATATGGAATATAGGTCATGAAGATCTCAGTCTTGGAGTGTGGGTTGTGTTTGGGTAAAAGTTCCAGGGCATTGTGATAGGTGTAGGGACCTGAGGACCCTTCACCCAAAGCAAGTACAGGGTCTCGGATGGAGGCATGTTGGGGTAATGTCAATGTTTGATGAGGCCTTAGAGCTTGGATACACTCCAGACTAAGCCTGGTAGGCATGGCAGAGAGCTACAGAAATACCGAAGAACTGACATTCGTTTTGGGTTTTGTTTTTTTTTTTTGGTGGGGGGTGGTCTTTTTAAGCAGGGTCTCCCTGTGGCCCCAGCTGTCCTGGAACTCACTACGTAGACCAGGCTGGCCTTGAACTCACAGAGATCTTCCTGCCTCTGCCTCCCAAGTGCTGGGACTACAGACGTGTGCCACCACACCCGGCTTTCATTTTGTTCTGTTTAAGAACACTGATGTGAGTTCAAGATGGCAGCCACCATGTTATGTCAATGTTACTTTTGAAGATCAACAAAAAACAAACTTACGGGGAATATGAGCAGAATCATCAAGCTAAAGGAAGACATAGAAGGAAAAAGAAACAACTCCAGAATTTACGAGATGCTTAAGATGACATGTTTTCAGACAATGACTGCTTGACAGTTCCTTACCAAACTGGAGATGGTTTTATTAGCTACTCTCAGAAAGAAACCCGTGAAGTGTTAGAAGAGGCCAAGAAAATGTTGCCAGAAGAAACTGACATATTAGAATGCAGAGTGGTGTTGGAGACAACTGCCCTGGTTGAACTCTGCAGAAAGCATGCTTGACTACATGTGCAAAATTGTCAGCAGCCAAGATTGTCTATGATGGCAGAGCCAAATAGGTATGTATACCAACTCAAGGTTCTGAAGTGCAGAGTCCCTTAACTTATGTTTCGACTAAACAAACTATGCCTTATTTACACTGTTGTGTGAATATCTGTTCTATACCTTGCAAACAGGCCTGGTTTTGTTGCTAATTATTTCCTGAGTTCTTGCAGAGCAATGTTCTTTGATCTGTGTACACTTTATTCTTTAATACCTTCTTGGAACACTCGATCCCCGTGAACAAAACCTTGAGAGTTAGAGGCTCAGAGCTCTTTGTTCTATGGAACGAGGAGACTCCTGGTCCCCAACCTTCTTAAATATTGAATGGTCTGTATGTGATATTTTATTATTAGCTACCTTGCTATCCTTCCTTCTTGCCCACCACTACCCAGCCATGGAGGACATACACAACCACATCGTTTCAGTCCAGCAGGTATTAGCAGAATTTAAAATTCAGTTACATGCAAAATTCGTCAGCCACATAAACCTTGAATATGATTTCAAATGGGTAAGTTCCCTTCTTCAAATGACATGGAAATTAAAACTTTCTTTTCAAAAATCTTTTATTTAAGTAACATCAACTTGCCTATTTTCACACATCTTGCTTATTTATTTTATATTTTTAAAAGAAGACAGTATTGTGAATAAACATCCCCAAAAAAACCTTATGTCTTCGAAACTAGACTTTCTTCTGCAAGACTGACCAACTGATTGGAACTTCAGTGATTATGGAGAGTTTGGAATAGTGCAGGTCCAGAGCCTAATTAGCATTTATCTGGGGCCATCTTTGGCCCCCTAAATATCTACTCTTTGCCCACCTCTGTTTCTGACCCAACAGATAAAAGTATTTTGGGAGGTATTACCCTAGCATACCACCAGGTCCTACCAATCAATGACCTAAGAATGTCATCAGATAGCATCTGAGATGTACAGTACAACCTCCCCCCTCCCCCCTTTGCCATGACCTGCCTATGGGATGCATCCACCAATGTATTTGAAAAGTGTCTTGATTTATGACTTTTCTTTGTTCTGTTAACTACAAAAACATAAGGCAACTGTTACCATGCTGAAACTTGATATTTTGGGAAACCTAAATCCATGTTCCTGGGCCGTGGTCACTCATATCTGGCTCCAGAATAAACCATCTCTCTTATTCATTAGAGACGAGAGCTGTTTATATTGTTGATAGTGTTCATGTACATATTTTGCATGATGATTATATCAATTTTAGGAACTTTATGTCATGTTATTAAAATCAGTTAAACAGTAAGAAAAGAATATTGTTGTACATCATTTTATATTTCAGATTACTAGTTAGTTGTTTGTGACTTCTCTCAAAAAATTACACTGTGGTAGTATTAATAATAATGCACTCTAAGAAAAAAGAAATCTGAAAAACTGAAATAGAGTGCCCTCTTTACCAATAAAGCCAGTTTATCAAGAACAAGACATGCACGCTGTTAGAAATATTTTATATTTATTTGTTATAAATGAATGAAACTCTTGGTGGCGGGGCTGAACTTCTGTTCTAAAGGGTCTATAAGGAATCCTCTGAGCTGCTCAATGTATCATTAGAAGCGATTGTGCAAAAAGAGAAGAGGGCAGGGAAACGTCTGATTCTAATGACATGTTAGAAAAGTTGGGAAATAGAAGACAAGTGATTAAGATACTAGAGTTGGTAAACCGAGGCTGGGTCAAACTATTGAAGAAGGGAACAGAGAGACAGAATGGGCAGAAATGGACACTCCAACTAGAATGAGGCTGGATTAACAGATAGAGATCATAGGACTAAGAGCAGTTAAATGAAATAAAGTGCTCACGGGACAGTGTAAACAGCATCCTGAAAAACAGAAGGTGGGAGAGCTGAATGGCCAGTCAACAGAAAATACCTAAATTAAGGGAAACGGGGAGGTGCCAACAACAACAACAAAAATAAATAAATAAATAAATAAATAATAAAACAAAGCACAAAAATGTGCAGATGGCGCATTCAAATATAAACTGGGTCTTGGAAGGTCACAAGAAGGGACAAAGACAATGTTTGGAGAAGCAGTGATGGGGAATTTCCAAAATGTTACAAACGGCCCTTAATGGTTGAGAATGTAGTGCCAAGCTTTAACAAAACATGTAGCTTAGAAACAATAGGAATAAACAGTATCTTCAGAGATGTGGCCCCTGGTTAAGGCTGCCCACATCCCTGTACATACAGGCAGCATTAAGTGAACTTGGTGAGTTATAAAGAAAGGAAAGAGACCTGAGACTGGAAAGGGGGCATGGGTGGATCCAGGAGGAGTTGGAAGGAAGGAGTGGGGAATGGATACGATCTAAATACATTGTACACATCTAGAAAATTTCCAAATAAAAACTAAAGTATTATAATGATTAAAGAAAAGTTCCTTCATCTGAATTAGTTTTGAATTCTATATGAATCAATACCCAGAGAATCCAAATCAGGAAGTTTATAGCTTCAGAGCAAAATAAATATAGCTTCAGAGAAAAATAAAGTTGAAAAGTAATTATTTAAATTTCCAATGCAATTATAAACAAATACACACACATAACTTAAACTAGTGTAAAATAAGAGAAAAGCAGCCAATTCATACAAAAGAAAAAACAAGATAATTAAAATCTAAAACCAGGGGCTAGAGGGATGGCTCAGCAGTTAAGAATACTGACTCTTCTTGCAGAGGACCTGGGTTTGGTTCCCAGTACCCACATGGTAGCTAACAACCATCTGTAACTCCAGTTCCAGGGGATTCAACTCCTTCTTCTGAACTCCATGGATATTGCATGACATGGGTGCACTTATACACAATCAGGCATAATACACATACACATAAAATAAAAACACAAAAACATATTTTAAATGTTTTAATCAATAATATTGAGTTAATTCTCCAAAAATTAATAATATTGCTACTGACAACAAATTATCCATATGGAAATTTGAAGATAATATCTTCACAGATATTGTGCACATTAAGATGAATATTAGATGTTACACAGAATAGCATGTTGGTAAATTTAAAAACTAGAGAAAAAAAAAGTACAGTCTTTAAAATAAAGCCTACCAAAGCTGCTATAAGAAGAACTTAAATATCTATATTGTCACACATCCATTAAGGAAATTGAACCTATAATTTTTTAATTCATCTACTTTTTTTATTTATTTTTAGTGTGAGGAGTGCACACAAGACAGTGTGCATCTGCGAAGCTCAGAGGATGCCTTGTGGGATTCAGTTCTCCCATTCCACAGTGTGGGTCTCCATACATCATCAGATCTAGTGTCAAATGCCTTTAGCTACTGAACCATCTTCCCAGCCCTGAATCTATAATTTGAAAATTTTCTATTAAGAAAATTCGAGATTCAGGTCCAGAGACATAGCTCAGCATTTAAGAGCACTTGTTGCTCTTCCAAAGGACCTGAGTTAGGTTCCCCAGCACCCACATGGTAGCTCACAACTGTCCATAACATAACTCTGGTTCCTGGAGATCTGATTCCCTCTTCTGGTCTTCATGATCATTGCATACATGTAGTACATATACATACATGAAGGCAAATACTCGTACATACAAAATAAAAATAAAGCAGTCTTTAAACAATAATAAGAATCTCGATCTAGATAACTTCAGTTAGGAATTCTTTCAAGTATTTAGAGATTATATCACACCAATTTTTCTAGAAAATAGTGAAATGAAAAACTATAGTCCATCTTTTATGGAGCCAATATAGAGTTAGTACAAATACCTAATAAGAATATTACAAGAAAAAATAGCAAATTATTAAAATGCATATCCTATACAGAAATGCAAAAAACTACATAAAACTAGAAAATGCATCAATATAATATAATAATATAATCATGACCAAGCTAGAATAGTGGTATCTCTGCTCTATTTCAGAATACAAAAACTGCTACAATATTTGAAATAAATGAATGAAAATCTTTGCACTTAAAATCTGAGAGAGAAAAAATTGATTGCTACATGTGAAAATAATATTTATAAATTCACAACCTGATTATCAATAGAAAAAGGTAAAATCTGAGGGGATGATGATGATTATGATGGTGATGATGATGACAATGACAACTGATATGATGGCAACTGGGAGAAAATCTTAACCCAGAACAGCCCTGTCTACCAGCTGCCTGGGCTAATGCTGCACTCACGGTTTTTACAGCTCAGAATTTAATGGAGTTTGGTTTCTGATTGGAGACAGTCTAAGGCTGCTGCAGCATCAGGTTGCCACTCCATGGGAGCTGTAGGCTGAGGATGGACTAAGTTTTTGTTTTCTAGATGGATGTGAAGTAGGATCAGAGCTGCTGTGTGAGCCCCTTCTGTCATTCTTAAGTGGAAGGAATGAACACTGTGCCTGGTGCCTGCAGACTAGTACTGTGTTACATCTGCTACAACTCCTATTTCTGCATTTGTTGAGATCGCCACTTTCATCTTGTGAAGACTCAGACATCTTAAGATGAATGCATTAGTTCATTCCCACACGAATATTAAGTGCACGCAAGCCGGTATAACAAAACTGGATTTTATAGAGGGAAAACTTTCCTGTTGCTGAAACATTTGCCTGTCTGCATGTGGGCTCATAGGAAGGGAACTCACTAGATCATCTAGGACATCAGTTTGGTATTATTTCCATGGGCTGCAACTTGTAAACTTAACTCCTGGAACTCTGGAACAAATGAAACTACATTTTTTAGAGCAAAAATGTCACTTTATAAAAGATATAAATATTACAGTTGGGAAGATGACTTAGCAGGTAAGAGAATTTGCTATACACACATGAGCATCTAAGTCAAATTCCTAGCACCCATGTAAAAAAGTGCCAGGGTGTGGCTGTGTGCTTCTGTGCTCCAGCAGAGGGCATGGAAAGGGAGATAGGAGTGTCATTGAGGCTTATTGACTACCAGCCTAGTTCCAGGTTTGGTAAGAGACTCTATCTCAAAGCAGAGATAAACAAGACTCCTGATGTCCTCTTCTGGTCTCTATACATACGTGCATGGGTGCATACAACCACATAGACCTCATTTACACACATACAAAAACCATATTCCTTTTCAATGTGAAGGTGAGAAGCATTCCTCCTTTTCAGAATTTAAACAAACTTTCCCATCCCGCTCCAGTAGGTCTGGGGCTTTCTCCGATACTCCTGGCCTATTCTTTAAAGATGGTGTCACAGAACTCTTCAATATCCTCTTCTCTTTACCAAGTGTCCATGTCTGAGTTGCTGTTTTCTATACTAACTTCTCCCGTGATTTACTAACTTCTCCTTAAAGACCACACAAACACAAGCACACCTACTAGGAGTGGTTTGTCACAGGGATTTGTCACACTTGCTTCCTTCATTTTTAATAATTCTACAACATTCTGTGCCATTTTTCCAAGACAAAGTGAGGAAAGGAAAGTTGGAGAAGACTCCAGCACTTTTCACATAGGAATGTGACTGTCTGGTGAACTTTGAAATACCATGGACTAGATGCCAGTAGCTCTACATTCCTTCCCTCCTTGACCCTTGAACACTCAGAGACTTCACAAACACTTCAGTCAGAACCAGCCCCTTAAGGAACGTGCCTGCTGTTGCCCCTTGTGCTGCAGATACTTTCTCTCCTCATGAACAAAAGAGAAGCAGACTGAAATACTAAAATGCTTAGTTTTTCAAAGAAGTTGTAAAATGTTCAGCATTTGAAGTGTCTCTGTCTCTGAATGTCTCAGCCCAACTAGCCTGCTTGTGGTTCCTTTTTTACCAAATCTAGTGTCTCCTAAGGAATGTTCTTCGAAGAGGTAACGTGAGAGGGAGAAAAATGCACCAAGGTTTAAGCACCTTGAGAAACAGGGAATATAATTATGACAACATAATATAATATGTAATAATATACTATGATAACCATGTTATTAGATACCCACCATGGACTCCAAGATCCAGTATAGTCCCATCAAAATATCTTTTTTAAAAAGATTTTTTTTAATTTTATGTGTATGAGTGTGATGCCTGCATGTATGTAACTGCACCCATGTTGTGCAATGCCCACAGAGGTCACAGGAGGGTATTGGATTCCCTGGAACTGGAGTTACAGATGGTTGTTGGCCACCATGTGGGTGCTGGGAATCGAACCTGGATCCTCTGCCAGCACTCTTAACCACTGAGCCAACTCTCCAGTTCCAGTATCAAAATGTCTTATCAGATCATTTTTATTCAAACTATTTTCTCCTGAGCTTAGTTTAGACACAATGTTTCAGGTTTATATACTGATTCATATCAGAAAATAGAAAATCATCCATCTACATAAAATTATTCCTTCCACAGAGCAATATTCTTAATTCGTACTAGACATGAAATGTTATGTTTCATGAGTACACAGAGTAGATAAACAAATGTTTATTCAATTGAAAGATGACTCACATATCTCTGTTTTACCTCTGTCCATTCCTTCCAGAAAACTTTCTGAATGATTTTACTTTGAGCCCCAAAGCCTATTTAGCTCTTCTGTCCTATTGTGAAGTGCTTATATCTGTCTGGGGTCATGCTCCATTACATTTTTTCAATAAAATAGTAGTACACTCCCCCACTCTTTGCCTGTAGGAGGCACAGCTAAAGGTATTTGTACCATGTGAGTGCAGTGCCTGCAGAGGCCAGAAGAGAGCATTGGATCCCCTGGAACTGGAGTTAAGTGTGGTTGTGAGCTGCTCAGTGTAGGTGTAGGGAACTGAACTCTGGTTTTCTTCAAGAGCAGCCAGTGCTCTTAACCACTGAGCTATCTCTCCATCAATAGCAACAACAGTGCTTTTTGGTTTTGTTTTTCTTTGTTTTGTTTAACAAAATACATATTTCAATTACTTCATGCACATCTTTCAGTATGAAAAACCTTCTCTCCCATTCCAGAAGGTGAAAGTTTAATAAGGGCTCTAATTTGGTGAAAAGCTTGCACCTGATTAAATATTTAATATTCACTGAAGAACAAAAAATTCATAATATATACTAGGGAATTTCTTGTCATGGTGATTCATTTCTATTTTAATTTCTGTTCTCTCCTCTTCCTTTGTATCCATTCATACAATGAGCAATTCTTTAATCATTCACTCCAGAAATGGAATTTTCAGAAACTTGTGTGGGTCAATGGGTCAGAAACACAAAAGAAATGTCGTCTTTATTTACACTCTTCCTGCTCCAAGATAGTTGCAAATTATAAAACCCTTAGTTATCTTAAAACAGAGGGAGCAGAATAAAAGATCTGAATTATTAGATTGAATAGCAGCAAAATATGCCACTTCCATAGCAGAAATTATACTGAAATTTTTATCTTCTGTAGTATCCAGTAGCTTGAAGGCACACAAGTGGGCTGTGACTCATGGCTAAGAGAGAAACTGTTCCAAGAGGAACAGGCAGCAGTCAGCACCTGAGCCTCCAGATACACTTTTAGTAAAACATCTGCTCTGGTGCCAGGCTCTGCCATCACAGAGGAGTGTTCCAACCAAGGTGTGTCACACTTAGCTTTTAATAACAGATCTATAAATGAATTAGGGTCATTTCTGTACACATGTACTTACTTGTTTAAGATGGCTTTTCTTTTAGATTTGGTAAAATTTAACATGTTTTTGGTCAGGACTTTAAATAAGTGGCTTGATTAAACTCAGGTTTGAAGGACTGCTCATGCCAGCAATCCATTATGAGAAAGACCAATGACTGAGTCACATGGAGCAAGGGATGCAGGGAAAGAAAGGGATGCAGGACCACCAACAGAGGATCACTCTTTTTCCATTCATTCTTTCCACAACTGAAGATGGTCCAGGTTACCTAATGGGTGGGAATTAAAGAGGTTAATAAAGGTGGGGAGTCATAAAATACATGTTGAACGTCACAGTTTCTGCAATAAAAGGCAAAGTGAATCGAAACCTCTTTTTTTTCTTGTTTGTTTTGGTTTATGGTTTTCGGGGGGTTTTTTGGACAGGGTCTTCTATAGCCCCAGCTGACCTGGAATTCTCTATGTAGACAAGCTAGCCTACACATTGATCCACCTGCTTCTGCCTCCACCTATATCAGTCAGGTAAGTGAAACCTAATTTAACAAGTTGACAAGTCCATCTTGATAAGAGGAAAGAGGTGGAGGGAAAGAGAGAGGAGGGAGAGACATAGGAGCAGACAGCTAAGATACATAGCATTTATTAAACAAACAATCATGGGATGTGTTGCTGTGTCGGTTTTGTTCATTTATTCGATGTTTTAATGACTTCCTGAGGCAAACCAAGGTGAATTTCATATATGTAAAGTGTACTTCTTATATGTATGTTTCATATATCTGTTAGAATGATTATAGTCTACTGGATAATTCCAAGTCTTGTCAAGTTGGCAATGATGATTGCCCATCACCCTCCTGGGACTAGGGCATGCATTTCATCTGCCTCTCGGGACTCAGACCTCCTAGTCCTAGATACTTCAAACTCTAGCAAGATCACAGTGGTCCTAGTTTCTTGTGATCTGGCCTTTGCTGTCTGCACCATCCACTTGCCTCCTTCTCAGCCCTTTGGATTTGAGTCTACACCACCAGCTTTCCTAATGGATATTCAGACAATCCATCCCTATAATAAATGTCTTCACCTATTTCTTTTTAAAAATTTATTATTTTTATTTTATGTGTATGAGTGTATTGACTGCATGTATGTAAGTGCAGCCATGTCGTGCAATGCCTGCAGATGTCAGAAGAGTACATTGAATTCTCCTGGAACTGCAGTTATAGATGGTTCTTAGCCACCATGTGGGTGCTGGAAATAAAACCCAGGTGCTGTGCATGAGCAGTCAGTGCTCTTAACCACTGAGCCATCTCTCCAGCCCTGGTCTTCTCCTATTTCTGTGCATCATATTGGTTCTGATTCTCTGGGAACTGTGACTAATATTGGGCTCAATTAAGGGTAATTAGTTGCTGCTGTGGGTTACTTTTGTAAGCTAAGTGTAGGCAAGATGATGGACAAGGAAACTGAATCTGGAGAAAGTAGCCAAGTGCTTATTTATATTTCCTACAAAATCAGATGGTAACTGGAAGCCATTTCTACACACACACACACACACACACACACACACGCGCACACGCACACGCACACGCACAAGAGTATTCACTTCAGTTCTCTTTCAGTGAGCTGATGCAGAGCACAATGCTGCTGTGCATTTAGAGATAAACTAAAATTTGCAAACCACTTGGTCTTTAGTGATTTTGGACAGACTTAAGTAAGTCCAGTCTTTCTACCAGTCCAGGAAGCTGAGGGTTGAAGGAATGTCAGTGATATGTCCTATAATATCATTTGAAACCAGAGGTAAAGCTATTTGCAATTGCCAGTCCCAGTTCAGTTGACTCAAGGCATCAGCAAAGTCCCTGAGTGTTCTGTCTATGGAGAGTGTGTGATTTCTACCATAATTATGACATCTGCAAAAAAGCTTGGAAATGACATCACAACCAATAAAAACCAGTCTAATAGTGTCAGAGCAAGAGATGACTCATATGTTGGAATTTAAGGTGCCAGGAAAGTATAATATATAAGCATTGTGATTAAATAATTGGTAAGTTTTATAGTAGAATGCTAGACAAATTTTAAAGAGAAGAAAATTCTTGTTGCTTTTGAAACGTTGAATGGTCCTGGAGGGCATTATTGCGTCAAGTGAAATATGTCAGGCGTCAGTGGACAAGCACTTCATGATCTCACATACAGGAGGAAGTGTAAAGAGAAACTGCCTAAAACAAAGAAAATGGTGAACATGAGAGGTTGTAGGAGATGTTGGTCATAAGATTCAAGATTTCAGTTAGAAAAGAGTAAGTTCAGGAGATAATTTCACCTTGTGATGATTATGGTTGGTAACATATATTATTATGCACTTGAAAATTGCAAAGAAAACAGATATTTAGTAGACTCTATATAAAAAGTGAGACACATTAAGGCAATGCAGGACTTCTTTGTCTTTTTCATTGATTTAAATTGATTTGTGAATTTTATACAATATATTTTGATCATTTTTAGATGGCCTCCTGTATCTGCACCACTCCCCTTTCCCCCTTTCTAACCCTGCACCAAATTCTCTCTCTCTCTCTCCCTCTCTCTCTCTCTCTCTGTGTGTGTATGTGTGTGTGTGTGTGTGTGTGTGTGTGTGTAAAGACCTATAGAGTCAGGTTTGTGTCCCCAAATGCTCTTCAGCGTGGGTTCATTCACTCAGGTCTAGTCAACCCACCAACCTAGTAAGAGTCTAAATAAGGCTGAATTTCTCCTTTTCAGCAGGTAAGGCTGGGATTTCTTACTCACTCCCCCATGTCTATGCTGGGATTTTGTCTGGTTTGAGTTTGCATAGGACTTGTGCATGCTGTCACCATTGCTGTGAGTTCATATGAGTAACTGACGGCTCTCTGGAAAACTCTGTTTCTTTGTGGTCATTCACCACCTCTGGCTCTTACCATTTTTCTGACCCCTCTTCCACAGTGATCCCAGAACCTGTGTAGGAAGAAGTTTGACAAAGGTGTCTCAATCAGATTTGAACACTCATCACTCTCTTATTCTCCGCACATTCACCAGTTATGTTTTTCTGTGTTAATCACTATCTGCTTAATGAGGAAGCTTCTCTGCTAAGAGCTGGGAGGTATAGTAATCTGTGGATATAACAATACATCATGAGAAATACTATATCTATTTAGCTGAATAGTTGTTTCAGGCTTTCTCCCATGGCCTGTGGGTTGTCTATCCTCAGACTCCCAGGCTTCATATCAATGTCAGGTATGAGCTTCATTCTATGAAGCAGACCTTAAATCCAATTAGAAAGTAGTTGGTTACTCCTATCATATTTGTGGCATTATTTCCAGCTGGTGGGCATAAAGTCAGTTGTTGTTGAAGCTTTCAGTATTCATAGATACTCTTCTTCTTCAGGTAGCTTATATAGATAGCACCTTTCAGCACTACTAAAGCTAGACAGTAGAGATCAGACTTTGAAGTCAGCACCAGATTGATTTCTCCTTGTTTATTCAAAAGTTCATATATGCAGTGTCTTTAGCAATGAGATCTTACCATAAAGTTCTGGTAGGTAATTAAGAGTAGGGGCAATGGCCAGTATTATTCGAGGGTCTATGAGATAACTGGTCAACAGCTTCAAAAGAGGGAGTCCTTTCCTGGCACTGGACTTTTACTTTGCAAACCTAGGGTGTCTAGTAGGGACAATGTCCCCCTGTGTCCTAGTTTGTTTCTTCATTGCTGTAACAAAACACTCTAACACTACCAACGTGGGGAGGAAAGGGTTTATTTTTCTTACATCTCCCGGGTCACAGTTCATCAGGGAGCACAAGGTAGGAACTTAGGGCAGGAACCTGGAGGCAGGAGCTGGAGCACAGGCCATGGAGGAACACTGCTTACTGGCTTGCTCCCCTGGCCCCTGCTCAGCCTGCTTTCTTATCCAACACAGACCCACCTGCTCCAGGGTGGCACCACCCACAGTAGACTGGGCCCTCCCATATCACTCAACAATCAAGAAAATGCCTCACAGACATGGCCACAGGCCAGTCCAATGGAGGCAGTTCCCCAATTGAAGCTCCCTCAACCCAGGTGTGTCAAGTCGACACTAAAGCTATCCAGCACACCCTGTTATAAGGAAACTCCTTTTAAATCTCTTTTTATAATGTATATGTGTGTACTTTAAGAAGCTTCAGTAGGAGTAAGATTCCATATATATTTTCTAAAGGCTTTAATGTTATTTATTCCTCCCTATACTCCCTCCTCAGCCCTACCCTCCCATTCCTCACACCATTTAACCTTTTCTACTCCATTATTCCCCTTCCCCCCTTTATGCAGAGTTTCTTAAAGATTTTTCACTTACCATCACTTTTCACCCAAGAAAGTCTAATATGACCTGGGCATATAGGTATGTAAAACAGATAGCAAATCAAACATTTACTGTATTTTATTGCATTTATTGTATTTTAAAACAATTCTTTGGGACACATATACTTTTATCATTTATTAAAAATGAGGGCAAGTTTAAACACCAATGAAAAGGATTGTTTGTTCATTATTATGCACAGAATTAAATCTACCTTGCACATTTGTACTTTAGGATATATAGCATGTTCAAATATTTTTAGAGTTGGTCAATATTTTGATTTTATGATTTTCAACACTAAGCATACTACTTTACATAAATACATAGTACAAAATATTAAGAGAATATTTAGGGTCATTTCAGAAATGTTTTGGAATTCTGTACTAATCCCAAGCTTAATTTAATTTCATATTTTAATTAAAAATTAATTTAGTAATTCAAATAACAATTTTTAAAGTCAAGCATTTTAAAACATTTTGTGTGTTTATTTTATTTTTATGTGTATGAGTGCTTTGCCTGAATGTATATAAGTGTACTTTGTTGTGCAATGTCTACAGAGGTCAGAAAAGGGCATCAGATCTTCTGGCACTGGAGTTACAGGTGGTCATTAGCCACCATGTGGGTGCTAGGAATTAAACCCCAGTCCTCTGAAAAAGTAGCCAGTGCTCTTAACCCCTGAGTCACCTCTCCAGCACCATAGTCAAACATTTTAGTACAGCCACCATGGTAGCACATACTATAATTTGAGCTTTTAGAAAGCAAAGGAAGATAAGAGTTTCAAAGACATCCTCTGTCACATGTGAGGTGAAGGTCAGCCTTGGCTACAAGAGACCTTGTAATTAGAAAAAGGAGGAAGAAGAAAAAGGAAAGGAAAATACATTTTAGCAGAATACAACCCACAGAAACACTAACTAGATATTCACATGCTGGGAATAGATAGTGTGAAAATATCTTTGATTCCTTTTAACCCATTCTGTTTCTTTTCTTTGCTCAGTGACAAAATGGCAGCTCTTAACAGACAATAGCGTTGGATCTGAGCTGAGCTGTCAAGTGGTGTTTGCCAATGTATGGTTTGATGGCATGCACCATACAAAGTCTAAGTGTTGTGTGTTCAGAACCAAGGCTGCAGTGAACTTGCATAGTGTGGCACTGATCACTGCCAGAAACACCTTTGATTGCTTCACTACAAATCGGATTTTGTATTGACTTTGGTTGGTGCAATTCAGAAGCCTTTTACTGTTGCCTAAAGTTTTGAGGCCTCCACATTCAGTTAAATGACTCCATACACAGTAGCACCTCACGATTTAAGAAGCTAGGAGGTAAGGCATGTGTCAATCAGTCTGGCTTATCAATTCAATAATGTATACCTATATCAAAACAGCTTGATATGTAGCATAAATATAAACAAATCATGTCTATTAATTAAAAATATTTTTAGTGACTAATACATAACTAAATGAAAGGGCTAAAGTGACAGGAATTATCGATTTAGAGAAAAACATAATACATTCTAGTGTAGACAGATGAAGACTTCAACAAAGGCTCTAAGTAGATATTCTAGAAATAGAATATAAAGACATGAAATTAATTATTGGATGAGATTAATTACACAGTTGACCCAAAATATAAAATACTACAATAAGTTAAATAGAGATAAATATGAATGATTCCATTCATATAACATTTAAACAAAACCAGAGTGTGGAGGAAGCAGGAAATCAGAACAGCCAGTAACCCCCAGAAGGATGAAAGAAGAACACACCCTTGGCGCCACTGAGACAATGCAAGCACTGAAGACTAAGCAGGGAGTCTGAAAAGCAGCAGAGATGCCAGCAGGAAGGGGGTCGGCCCCCCAGGGAAGCAAGAAAGGGGAAAATAAACAGATGACATCCTCAACCCACAAGTGTGAGAAAACCACCACAGGGTTCTGAGTTCCACCTTCAGAGAAACAGCTTTAGAAGATGGGAGCTGAATAGCATATTTGGAGAGAAAAGTTAATAAAATTTATCCCCAACATACCCTCACAACAAAAAGTGAAGACATTCTGGAAAGTTCTTCACGTGGAAGCAGAAAGACCCTGGACAGAAAAATCAGAACAGCAAGAAAAAATGAGGGCATTCAAAATGATCATTTTATAACTAAATATATTGCTTTTCTTAAATTTTAAAAGTTAATATTGATTTGATTTCTTAAAAACAAAAATCATGACCTCATACTGTGATTTGTATGGTGACATAGAAATGAAATATAAAGATAGCCAATCTACAAAGGGGCAAATCAAAATAATATAACGTTGTTTTATTCAAACAGGTATAGGTTAATTCTAGTTTGACTTCAGTAACCTTAGGATAGTAAGAATAATTTTCTAAGCAGCTACTAAAATTTAATTCAAACAGATTCAGTTTAAAAGCCAATGGAGAAGGCAGGCATGGAGGCACTCAGGAGACTGACGCAGGAGTAGTGCTGTGAGTTCAAGCCTAGCTTAGAATAGACAGGAAGTTCCAGACCATTCTTGGGTGAAATATTGAGACTCTGCTTCACAAAATAAAGAATCAAGAAGGAAGACAAAGGAGCTCAGTGGTTAAGAGTACTCCCTGCCACTGCAGAGGATCCAGGATCCATTCTCAGAATCAACAAGGAAGCTAACAACTATCAGTTCCCGGAGATCCAAGGTCCAGTTTTGGCCTCCAAAGGCACTGCATGCATAGGGCACACATGCTCACTTGCAGGCAAACACTCATGCACATAAAATAAAAAACGTCTTTCAAAACTGAAGAACACCATGAAGTATAAATATAATGGATAAATATTGAACAAATGGTAAAGGAACATATTAGAACAAAAATGAGATAGTATATCAGTTACTCTTTTCACTGCTTTGACAAAATAGCTGATATACATGAATTGAAAAAGGAAAGGCTTATTCTGGCTCAGAATTTGAAGGTAGAGTACATCGTGGTAGGGAAGATGGGGTAGCAGGAGTGTGAGCACTTAGGCAGCACTAAAGGAGGAAGCGGGGAGAGATGAAAGAGTGCACAGTTTATTTTCTCTTCATTCACTCTCAGACCCACATCCATGAGATGGCACCACCTCCAATTACAGTGGTCTTTCTACCTCTTTTAAACCTCTTTGGAAATACCTTTACAGACATGCCCAGCAGGTTTCTTTTTTTAATTCCCTAGATGAATTTAATACCCTACATCAAGCTAAGCTGATGGCAAAGATTTGCCAACACAACTCCATTTCCTGTCATCTTGACACCCAAATGCATCACTTTAAATGAGAACACTGCATCCTTGGCTCCTAAAGTTTTGTTTTCATCTCATAATGCAAAATGCATTTATTCTTTCTCTAAAAGTTCCCATAGTCAATAGTCCAACATTGTTCCAAAGTCCAAAGTTTGTTCTGAAACTCAAGAAAAAAAATCTTAATTACACATCTCTATAAAAATTAAAAAACTAGGGGCTGGAAAGATGCTTCATCAGTTAAGAGCATTTCTTTTTCCAAAGGACCCAGGTTAAGTTCTAAGTACCCACATGGCAGCTAAAAACCATCAGTAACTCCAGTTCCAGAGATTCCAACACACTCTTCTGACCTTCTAGGGCATTGTACGCATATGGTACACTCACACACGTAGACAGAATGGTCATACACATAAAAATATAAAATATATTTTAAAAATTATAAAACCCAGCATAGAACTGGGAAAATGAACAGCAGACCCCAATCTTATCCAAAGGAATATTGACAACTGATTACTGCTAGATGAGGAACAACTGACCGCTAGATAGGCTGACTAGATTCACCAGAAGGGCAAGTAGTGGAGATTGGCTGGGGTGCTGACAACACAGAAGACAGTAGCAGGGATATCAGAGTATAAGGGCTCTAGTGGGGGGAGGGAGGCTATAGGAGGGTGCTATCTGGGAAGTAGGTATAAAAATAAATAAATAATAAATAAATAAAAATAAAAAATAATTAAAAAATTATTAAACAAGCTACCTACCCATAATTGTAATTCCCAATGACACTAAATAAGCATTCCCATTCCCAAAGGAAGGGATGAAAAGATAAAAAGAAAAAATCAGATCCAATCAAGACTAAAACCTAGCAGGTAAGCACCAATCCCCACCACTACCTAGCTGGCATTCAGAGCTCAAAACTCCTGGGGTATCCCTACTTTCTAGTTCTGCAGCCTATAGCACATGTAGCTTCTCTTTATTGATCAGCTCCACTACTGCCTGTATCTTCTCTTGTTGGATTTCCAGTGGTCCCAACATTTCTAACACATTGGGGTTTTCATTAGAACTTAGCTTCACCTTCCCAGTTCCCTGTAAGTGCCTTGCAGAGTTTCCTTGCAGGGATCCCATCCCTGTCACACATTGTCTGGGTGCAGTGGCTTTCTGGAACCTTGGTGCCATTCTTCCATGATCCTCTCATTCTTGCACCTTTCATGACTAAAAGCAGTGTCACTTGGATGGCATTGTTAGTTTAAGGTATAGCCTGACACTTTCAACCACAGATACATTGGCCTCTGTGGTCCTTGAATGACAAAAACAATTCTCTAAATGGGTGTTTTCAAGCAGGGAGCCTCTTCCATGCAGCCTCCATTCTGGCTCTCTCCTTTGAAATAAATTTGTATTGTTACATTGAAGCATTTGATGGATGGGGTCTTGCACTCAGGAAACCTTTCTTATTTTCCCAGTGCAGAGCAGGAGAGTCTCTTTAATGAAGCTAATCTCCTTAAAATTGGTAACTTTTTTCACACCTGTGCTGCCTCCTCTTTAAGCTGGCTGACACTTGAGAAACTGTGCATTTTTCATATGTTTCTGTATCACCTGCTGCTCTCTCTCACTGTAAATCTGGGTAAGAGCAGTGAGTGTCAGCCATACCAAAACCTGAATGCTCTCCTGTCCTGAAATTTCCTCTACCAAACAAATAAATCTGCTACATTTTTACTGAGCCTCACTCAACTTCTCAGCACTTAGCAGAATAAAGCCAGACTCTTAGCCAGAATTGGATAAGAATGGTCACTAGCCCATTCTAGAGTCCATGTTTCCTCTGAAACTTCTTGAGTTGTGCTTTCACTGTTTTTTCTTTCTGTAAGTATTCTGGACTTCCAACCCCTGCAAGAATGGTCCACTGGGCTCTTCTTATAACATCCTAGAGCTTCTGCTGCTTATGGCTCCAAATTCTTCCACCTTCCTCCAATAAACCATTCCCCACGTTTCAAACTTCGAGGTCAGATTGATAACAGCAATAATCCCCCTCCTGGTACCAATGTCTTATATGAGTGGATTTTTCTTTGTTGCGTCAAAATACTTGATAAACACAGCTTAAGGAATAAAAGGGGTTTATTTGACTTACAGTTTGAGGGCACAGACCATCATGGTGGGGAAGGTGTGGCAACAGAAGCCTGAGGTGGTTGGTCACATTGCATCCACAGTCAGGAAGCAGAGAGAGAGAGATGAATGCTGGTGATCAGCTCACTTTCGCCTTTTATTCAATTCAGGACCTCATTCCATGAAATGGTGCCCACCCCATTTAAAGTAGGTCTTCTTACCTCAGTCAGTCTCTCTGAAAATGCCACTACAGGTGTGCCCAGATGTTTGCTTCTTAGATGATTCTAAATCTAGTCAATCTGAGGATGAAGTTAACCATCACAGACAGTAGTACAGGTCTTGCTGATGTTAAAAGTATAACAATATTGTGAGAATTTTTCTAATATAAAAATAAATACCTTAGAAATTCTTGGTGGGGAAATTCTTGAAAAACATTTATTTCAGAAACTGATTATAAGAAGATTGTATTTTCACAGCACCTAAGCTAAAAACTGAACAGTAACAAAAAAATCCTTTTACCCTCCTAAAAAAATGTAATAAAATGAGCCGGGCATGGTGGCACATGCCTTTAATCCCAGCACTCGGGAGGCAGAGGCAGGCGGATCTCTGTGAGTTCAAGGCCAGCCTGGTCTACATAGTGAGTTCCAGGACAGCTGGGGCTACAGGGAGATCCTGTCTCAAAAAGACCAAAAAAAAAAAAAGTAATAAAATGAAAATGAAATACTTTTAAGTATTATACCAGATGCTCACTAAGCAAGCAAAAACTACCACATTTAAATTAAGTCCATCATGGGGACAATATGATTTCCAAGAAATTTCATGAGTTCAGCATATCCCTGTTACCAAAACTCAAGAAATACAGTAGTATAGCGTAAATTGCTGAAACATATGTTTTGAAAACTTTAGCCAAATTTTAGTTTATTTATTCCATAAATAATTCAAAATATGATAACTCACAACAGAATAAATTTTGTTCACAGGTGCAAAGTTTTAATGTTTAAAAATTAACCAAGATCGACATAACATAACTCATAGGGTACTTTTCAATTCTATGGACAAATTATTTGATAAAATCAATACCAATTTATTATTTCAAAACTTACTTATTTAGGAGGATCTGTAATAAATCTACATTTATAATTATACTTATATGTGAAATATTATTATCCTCACTTTTAAGTTTAGGAATAAGGTAAGGCTGTCCAATCTTGTAATTTTCATTGAATATATTGTATTAGACCCTATCCAGGAAATTAAGTAAGAAAAATATATTAGCTTTAGGTAGGAAGCCATGAACTGTCTTTGGTCCCAGAGGAAATGAGTAGGTTTATAAAAACTATAAAACTGTAAAAGAAAAACAACAGAGTTTACCAATATCTTGGGCTATAAGGCTAAATTTTCTTAAAGGTGCATCTATATTTGTAGGAAACAGAGAAATTAAAAACTCTATAGTACTTTGGATCTATGAAATAAATATAAGTAGCAAAGTGTAAACCAACTCTAAACTGAGTATTACACAAGATTACAGGGAGAAAATGAAAGAATGTGTAAAGCCTAGAAAAGCTTACCAGTTTACAGGTCAGCTGGCTCAATGAACTTAAAGTGCAACTTCCCCCCAAATGAAGTATTTCCTCCAGACATGTGAGAAAATAAATTTCTGTTTTTTAAGTCACCAGTCTGCATGGGTCTTTTTTACTTTTGTCGTGGCAGACCTCATAAGTTAACATGCCATATGATTAAGAAAGTACCGAAGAAAAAGATGAAAGTCAGAAACTTCAGATTCCTTACAAGCATGCAATGGTTGTGAGCCTGTGGCCTAAAGAGTGGCCCAAACTCCAGGAAACGAGATACAGACCAAAAGTAGATAACTGATTTTCAAGAAAAACTGTCAATGCAATCTAATAGGGTAAGAAGTGCCGTTGCCCCCTCCCCGCCCCGAGAAATAGTGTTGAAACAAGGGTCTATCTTTATGAAAAAAATGTCAACCTCCACTTTTACTTTACACATTTCAAAATTGTGAGGTGATTATATATGTAATAAAAACCTGAAATGAAGCAACAGGAGGAAGTCATAGGAATTTTGATGTCTTCCTGACTATGGAAAGACAAAGATGTATGTGATAGCACGAACGATAGCAGTGATAAGAGAAAAAAAACATGTAGACTGGTTTCACTACTGTTAAAAGCTTTTATTATGGCACTGGAGAGATGGCTCAGCAATTAAGATCACTGGCTGCTCTTGCAAAGGGCCCAGGTTCAAATCCCAGCACCCACATGGTGGCTAACAAACCGTCCATAACACCAGTTCCAGGGTATTCGATGCCCTCTTCTGACCTCCATGGGTATTGCATGTCACAGGTGTGCTTACACACATGCAAGCAATATACTTGTACATATAAAATAATAAAAATAAATTTAAAAATCGAGAGCTTCTATTATGAAAGACACCAATAAGAAAATAGAAATGCAAACCTCAGACTAAAGAAAACATTTCAAATGAAAGCTAATTGCAAATAATATTAATGGATCCTCTCTGCCCTGATCAGGTTTTCTACTTATTTTCTTCTTCCTTCATTGTTTGATTTTGGATACCCGTATCTATGTACAGAATTTCACATTTCTTCCATGTTCATTGTTCTCCAGTCCTTATCCTTCCTAGGTTATCTACAACTCTGGTTACCTTCGTTTCTTTCCATCCTGGTGTGATTTGTTTAGATTTTCATAGAGCAGCATAATTGTCAGGAAATTTTCCAGGCACCTGAGAATCTTTTTATTTCAATTCCATTTTCTAAAGTTAACTTTATAAAGTAAACTTCACAGAAGATGGACTAGTTCTATGTCTCTAGTGTGTGATGGCTGTTTCTAATATCAACTTGCCATAAATTAGAATCACCTGGGCAGGGATGTGCACCCATTTCTCTTTTAGTTTGCTTTCTGTTGCTGTGATAAACACCAGGACCAAAAGCAACTTCGGGAGGAAAGAGATTTTTGGCTTACCACTCACTGTACATCACTATGGGAAACCAAGGCAGGAAGTCAAGGAGGAACCCGAGGCAGGAACCATGGAGGAAGAGCAGAGACCATGGAGGAACGGCTTGCTCCCCTGATTTGATCAGCCCTTATGAAACCCAAACCCACCTACCCTGCGATGGTGTGGCCCACAGTGGGCTGGGCCCCTCTACATCGAATAGCATTTAAGAAAATGCCTCACAGATATGACACAGGTCAATCTGATGGAAGAAATTCCTCACTGATTCCTTCTTTCCAGGTGTGTCTAGGCTTGTGTCAAGTTGACAAAAACTAACCAGCACAGAGTGGTTCTGTCTCAAATTCACACTTTAAGGCCATGCTTCAATACAGTATAAATGTATAAGTCTATTCAAAAGTGACTTAAAAAGAGGCAAAAGCAGGCAATCTCTATGCCCCAGAGTCCAGCACCACCACATTTCTCTGCACGTAAAGAGAAAGAGGATACATGAAGAGCACTAAGGCCAACAACGTTGGGAATTTACTTCATATTAACATTCATTTTATAGATCTTCATTTCTGACTAGAAATATCGCCTCAACTACTCACCATGGCAACACAACAGCTGAAGATTCTTACAGCTTGCTTAGTGAAGAAAAATACTTGAAAATATCCTTTGATGCTAAAATTGGTTTTGTTTTCACAGGGCCCCACGAAGGAACTGAAGGGGGGGTGGGGAAGAGAGCACTGTACATTTGGGATGGATTCACCCACTGAGAGCATTGAGAACCAGAGAGAGGAAAGATAGGAAAAGGAAAAGAAAGGTGGGAGGGTGCAAGGCTACAGCACACTCAAACACACGAGGGTGTGTGCACCCACACGCCCCACACACCTTTCCAGTCCTGTCATTACGCTGGCTTTATTGTTGGGTGTTTCTGTCTGCTTTAATTGGATTTTGCCCTCTCTGAGGGCAGAAACCATGTCTATTCACCCATCAGCCCCACTGTTCCTTCTATGTGACTAGAGAAAAGAATAAATTAAAAACGTTATTTCAGAATCAAAAAATGTAGAAATAAAGAAAGGTTAATGTCACACAGAATTTTTAAGATGTTGGCATATAAAGAATTTTTATAATACAATTGTTTTCTTTCTAAGTTTGAGGGGAGTTCTATTAGTATTTTAAAGAGAAAAATCCCAGGGCAGGGAAGCTGCAAATCTAGGCAACTACCTGCAGAAGGAGAATAGAGAAAAAGAAGAAGGAAAACCCAGGTCATTTGAGCTAAGCAGGCATGGAGGTCAGCCACATGCAGGGAAGGGGATTTAGAGAAAGAGGAAGTCTGAAGTAACAGAAAAAGCATACTTGGGCTCTGGCCAGTATCAGAAAGAAAGACAGAAAAGCTGAAAAAAGGGTAAGTTCTGCCTTTCTGAGTCAGGACCCAGAAAGGTGGGCAGACCGAGCAGAACCTTAGTGTGGCTCCTAGGGACGGCTCTACAGGGTGGGAAATCTTTGAAAAGAAAGGACATTATCTCATTATAGGGCTAATTATCCCTCCTACCTATTTGGCTTGGCCTAGAGTAAACCTGCCTTCTGCCCATCAGTCTCCCAAGTGCTGGGATTGAAGGCGTGTGTCACCACTGCTGGGCCTCATCTGGATTAATTCTCAAGGGAGGAAACAGTACCCTGTGTCCACTCATAGGTAGATTCCATTCTTCCATCTAGGAGGCAGCAGCTTCTCCTGCATGGGCCTTCAGTGCGACTCTAACATTCCACCCTCTGAAGAGATAGCCATAATCAGTTTAAGACCAGGGGACTCCTGGGTTCTTCAGTCACAAGCTGAACTTGTCCTTAGTCCTGTCTTGGCTGACGACCAGAAATACCAGAAGCATTTTTGGGGGGTTAAAGTGGTATCACATCCCTGCTCTGGTTCCTAAAGAATACAATTTTTTATAAGAACTGGTTACAGAACCCCACTGTTGAACTCCAGAAGGTTAATATGTAATTGACTGAATTAAAGAAAACACATTTGGAAAGTAAATATCTTTCCTGAAAAGTCAGGTCAAGATTCACAAAGCCCCATATAAATGATGATGTTTTGGTTTCCATCACAGTTAGTCCTTGCTTCTTTATATGTGTGCAATTTTAGAATATCTCATAAAGAACAGGGAAGTGACAAGTTAATGCCATTTTAGTTAAGGAGCAAGCATTCCCTGAGGACCAAGTTTTCAGTCTAGTGATGTTGCTCCTAGTGGTTAACTAAATGTCCCCCCCATCTGAACAGAAATAAAACAGTAGGTTACTATCAAATGTTTGATAATCATCTGTAGCCCGAAAAATACTTAGTCCTCCGAAAGGTATAAGCCAGCCAAGGGTGAAGCCCACTGCAGGGAGTTAGCTGCAGAGAGTTAGTGAGGTGGGGAGATTGAAATGAAAAAAAGGAAGTGTGGGGGGCTGCAGGGACGAATGGCGGAGCATCCTGCAAATGTGGAAGTGAGATGGGGCGTCTGCAGACCTGGGGTGAGACCATGGGCCCACGGGGCATGGGCAAAAGCTAACGGAGACTGTGGGCAGGGTTCAGAAGCAATATGAATGGCCACCGAGGCTGGGGGTTTCCTTGTAAGTCACCCCCTCACTCACTACCATAAAGGAAACCCTAACTAAAAATGTCTTATGTTAGTCAGTGGGTCTGGGAACCTTGGGAGGACTGCGACCGGAGCCTCCCAAGAAGGGAAAAATGGAAGAAAATTTAGTGTGACATCAGTTTTCTCGTAAAGAAGAAAGAAGACTGAAGTTGCAGTATTTGTCAATTTCTATGGGGCAAATACTTTTATCATGGTGAAAATCAGGTTGTCAACACACCATGAGTGAATGTGGTGGGTGAAAGGAATGTATACTCAGACATCATGATGTAACAGTTCTGTTCCATAAACACTTTAGACATTAGTAATCTCAAGAACATGGAGAACAGTAAAATAACTAGCAAGCAATCAATCCAGAGTAAACTATTTTGTTTTAGTGTAATTCACTGATTTATGTTTATATATTTTGATGTATTTTAATGTTTATTATAATTATTTGTGTAGAAGACAGTATGTGCACACAGGCACATTCTATTGAACATACAGAAGTCAAAGGACAACTTGTGGCAATTGGTTTTCTTCTACCACATGGGTCCCTGGAACTGAATTCAGGACATCAGGCTAAGTAGCAAGTACCCACTTTGTCACCAGACCAAGTTTATATAACTTAATGTGTCATGGAGGACTGTGTTTATAAACTTCAATATTCATCTCTCTAATGTAAGTAGGAGCCAGCTCCAATAGACACCTGGATATTGGCTCTCTAGGCTTGCCTCTGATTACAATAAACCATGTCTTGGCCTGAACAGGTAAATATATATTTCATACATTGTGGAATGGAAGCACAGACATGCAGTATGAGCACTGAAAAACAGAAGCCAAGAAGTAGAAGCCTACAATATCCCCAAGGTTCTCTTACCATTCAACAAGGAGATGGCTCATGATAGCAGGGTTTACCACACTAAAGAAGTCTACCAACAACACACCCACCCTACATATCACTCTGAATATCACAGAGAATGGAAGGTAAAAATGTGCATCACTGGGCAGCAGCTGGTGACTTCTGTTGAGTCTAGATTGTAAATAGGGGTTTCTGGAAGCATTGTCCACTGAGTCAACTCAGAAATACTTGGGTTCTGGTGACTTCTAGAAAGAAAGGAGAAAACAAAGGTTTAGATTTTTCTGAATGTGTGCTTCTTCCCTCATATCAATATAGAAGAATTCCAAAATGACATGAAGGTGGTTATAGAGTAAAATTGTTTCTTCTCCCAAGCTAGAATTATGCTTTCCCATGTGATCCAATTATCCTATATGGTACAGATAAGTCCCAGGCATTCTTGGTTCTCCTGACAAGGTAGGTATAGGAGAAAGGCCTGATTTTACAGACTTTGGGCTGTTGAAGGGAAAAGAAACTTCACATCCAAACTTACACCATTGGTGATATGGCCACAGATGGACAGAAGTGGAAGAAACAGAGGGCAGGGGGACCAGAGGGTTCCCAGGCATGCAGAGTCGACTTCCTCAGGCTGAAAGGGAACAAGCCACATGTGTTACCCATCACAGTGCCCAGCAAAATTTCTAGGAAATGTCCAGGGACTCTAGCTGAACAAACTCCAGAGGCAACAGTAGGCAGCAGCAAATAGAAGGGCGTGCAGTCCTACTGGTGTGTGTGCTCATTTCCACAGACGATAATGTCAATAAACAGTCCAGGTGCCCTGTGTGAACAGACTTCCAGTGTTTCCTCAGGAAATCTTCTGAACTCAAGACATCATTAACATTGCTACTGTTTGGCAACTTCCCCTACTATTTCTGGTTGGTTCATTAATAATTTCTGTATCATCATTGATTAGGTTTGGTTATCTTCAGTTTTATCAAATAGTTTGTGTCACCCGTTTTCAAAATGATTTTCTTGGAGTTGGACAGTCTCTTAACCTAAACTTTCTATCTGGGTAGTTTGTTTCCTATGTC
Source organism: Nannospalax galili (assembly GCF_000622305.1). NCBI lineage: Eukaryota > Metazoa > Chordata > Mammalia > Rodentia > Spalacidae > Nannospalax > Nannospalax galili. Next base: position 2,950,248 of record NW_008357518.1, on the reverse strand, counting down.
ATGTCTCCTTTTGAAAACTTGCACTCTGCCTCCCGGATGCCTGCTATTTTTCTTTGAAGAAATGGGCACCTAATTTGCATTCTTTATTGTGCCTATTTATTCTGTAAAGCAAAAGATCTGAGATGTATTTTTCTTTGACAATTTTAGAAATTATCTTCATTGATCATATCCTTTTGCTCATTTTGAAAAAAAAAGGTTTTAGGTGCTTTTGAAATGATTTTTCTAGCTCCTTCAATTGGATACTTGGGTATGTTTACGTGATCATTGATAATTGGATTATTGATGGCTATCTTTCTCGGGTGCATATTGGTCTATGTCTAATGCTTTGTGGTATCTAAGTCTAATCTTTGGAGCTACCCTGCTTCCTTCCCTCACTTCCCTTCTCAAAGTCTCACTTCACCAGAAGTCTTTAAAGAGAATGGTCAAAATTTAACAACAGGATATTTCATTTTCCAGTTTTCTTCACTTGTTATAGCTTGTTAAGAAAATAATCCAGGACTGGAGAGATAGCTCAGCGGTTAACAGTACTGACTGATCTTGCAGAGAACCCGGGTTCGATTCCCAGCACCCACATGGTGGCTACAAACCATCCTTAACTCCAGTTCCAGGGGATTCCGAAGCCTTCTTCTGACCTCTAGTAAAATATTTTTTAAAAACTAATAAATAAATAAATAAATAAATAAAAAGAAAATAATCCTTTCCCTCATTTGGGGATGATTTGAGGTGTCTTTGATTTTGTCAGTTTTATTATTATTACTTTGGATACATTGCTACTTTATAGATTAATATAAATTATAGGTAAGGACATCTGAGAGTCTGTGGCTAAACCAGCTCCCCGTTTAATTACTTAAAACATACAGACGTGTTAGCATACAGATATGTTACACCATCAAGAACAGAAAGATCACAATAACTTCATAGATAGGTGGAATGCTAAACCCTAAATTCCTCACTGGAGAAAAGAAAACCCCAGGTAAGAGAGGTCCAGGTGGCCACACCTCACATTTTAGAAACTATGCTAGTGGTCAAATCTGAGTTCCTGCCAGTGAAAATCTCTGGGTCAGTCTCTGAGCTCCCCAGGGCCAGTCGTCACTGTGAGACAACAGTGCCCTCCCTGGTGAAAAACTGTCACAGGCAAATTAGGAAATTTATTCTAGTCTGTTCCTGAATTTAGTGCCTGAAAATCATGGCAAGGAACTCTTTTCCAAAAAGTTTAAACATGCCAGAGTTGTGTTGAAAAGTGTCAGACCAGCTGCACTGCTCCTCAGGATTGTGGGAGGCATTGATCTTTGACCATAATTTCGTGGTATAGAATTTATTGTGTTGAGTAGATCTTTTTAGTCCTCAAATTATCTAGATCTTACCAGCATTATTTTGTACAATTTTCTAGGCCTCAAGGAAGATCTGAATAAAATCTTGTTCCAAGGTTTCCACCTCCTTATGTTATTGTATTGGTTTTATACATGTTTATGGCATTTTAAAAATGTTTTTATTTTAATATGCTTTTATTAATTCCTTGAGAATTTCATACACTGTATTTAAGATCATTTTAATTTCTCCTCCCCAGTTCTTCCCAGATCTATCACCACCTCCTTATCCACCAAACAGAATTATTGGTGGTTGCACTACTGGGAAAATGAGAGCTAGTTTCCTTTTATTTAAGAACGAGGACCCTGGTAGGTAGACAATGCACCCAAAAGTATGTGGGCAGGACAAAATGGACTCAATGGGTATTTTAAAATATGGTATCTTTGTGCTGCATAGTATAACTGTTAAACTTTGGAGTTCACGCTCCCTCGATACACAGCGCCTTTTCCTCTTGAATAACTCTAAACATAACACAGATGTGAGTTTTGAGTACATTCCGGACCTGGCAAGTTTCACCCACCTGTTCACTCTGAGTCATCGTTTCATGACTTCCATTCAATAAACAGCTGCGCTTTGTTCTTCGGTTCCATCTGGGGTTGCTTTGCTTTTAATAGATGACTTGAAGTAACGGAAGTGTCTGGATGTGATAGAAGCAGTTGTTCTTGGACTTGCATTCATGTTTTGTGTCATTATGCTTTCTGTTTTTGGTGTTTCTTAAAATTATTTTAACACATTGACTGTGTTGTTTGTGTGAGTTTGTGCGTTTTTCTTCTGATTGTTTGAGAGGTATGAAATTCGATTGTGTGGGCCAACTTTACAACTAAAATTTTATCTTATGCAGACATTCTCAAATTTTCTTTCTATGAATTATAGCAATTAGTTTTGTAAGTAAAGATGAATACCAGAAATTTCTCGTCAACGCAAGCAGAATTATTAAAGCGTGATTCTGCACAGTACCTGTGTAGAGGTGTGAAGTTGATTTCCTTATAAAGACTTCTTCCATAGACTTTTCAAATTAAAAACAAGAAACCTTAGAACTAAAATACTCTATACACCAACTTTACTTATTTATACAGACTATTCCACCCAACACCTAGGGAATACGTAATTTTTCAGCAGCACATGGAACCTTTTTCAAGACTGACCACATCATAGACACAAAGCAAATCTCAAAAAACACAAAATATTGAGATAATTCCTTGCATCCTAACAGACCACAGTGGAATGAAAGTAGAAAGTTACATCAATTAGGATGGCCTGGAACTCACTGTGTAGCCCGGGCTGGCTGGAAACTCATGATTTTTCTGCCTCAGCCTTCCAAGTGCTAAGATTACAGGCATATGCCACTATACTCAACTAAGGTTTAACACTTAAAAATTTCAAAGTAATTCATAAGCTTACAGAAAATATAAGGACCAGTTAAGAGAAAAAAGCAAAGTATACCCATGCTAGATACATAAAATTAACATTGTATTTATTGTCTTGTCTGCCCTGTCCTTCACTACTATATAAAAAAAAAAGATTGATACTAAACCTTTATATCATATTTAAATATTCTTTATTTGTAGATTTTTATACTTGATATGAAACAGTAATTTTCCAAGTCACTACAGAGCTAGTTTAATACTTTCTACAGTAATCCCTTCTTATCACGAGTATTTTCTAAGACCCTGGTGGACACCTGAAGCTGTGGACTTTTTCCATTCCTATGTACACTGTGTGTTTCCCACAAACATAGCTCTGAAAAAGTTTGGTTCTTAAACTAGGCCCAATAAAACATTAACAAAAATAACCATACTAAAACACGAAAATTATAACAATACACTGTGTATAAGTTACATGTTCCCCTCACAAAATCTCACTATATTTTGACTTTACCACTTGAAGGAAGCATTTTAAGTGAATTGTCATTAATCAGTAAAAGATAGGTTACTTAAACGTACTTGCTAGCAAACAATGTCTATTGTAACTGGCAGGTGGTATATCACGGAAACTTTGGATGCTCTAAAGGGAAGGAGGGTTGCCCCCCCCGGACCAGTGTGAAGCAGGATGGTTCTATATTTCATAACACTACTTAGAGCAGTATCTGAGTTAAAAAGTAGTGAATTTTTAGTTGCTGGTATTTTTCCATTTAATAATTGTGAATTGCAGTCAACTGTGAGTAACTAATTGATAGAAAGTATAGATGAGGGAGAATTGCTGCAGTAACCTATCCTGGCAGTTTGCTTTCCTATCGCTGTGATTTTTTTTTAAAAAAAAAGCCCTCATAACCAAAAGCAGTTTAGGGAGTGAACAGTTTTCTTTCAACTTATACTTCCAGGTAGCAAGCAGTCCATCATGACAGAGTCAGGGCAGGAACCTGGAGCAGTAACCACCGAGGAAAGCTGCTTACCAGCTCTCAATCTGGCTCATGCTGAGCTCATTTTCTTATAGAGCCCAGACCCACCTGCCTAGGGATGGTGCCATCTACAGTGGGATGGGCCCTCTCACATCCACCATCAATCAAGACCAGTGTCTTACAGACATGGCCACAGGTCAATCTGATAGGGGAAATTCTTCAGATGGAGTTCTTTCATTCCATGGTGCCTCTGGGTTGTGTCAAGATGATAATAAAAACTAACCAGAACACCTATTAACCAGATGCGTCTAATTTCAGTAAGGGGTCCATTCTTTTCTGACCCACAGTTTGAGTCCTCTCTTCTACACTATAAACAACTGCTGCACAGTCTTTAGATGGCACAGGCCACCAGGCACAATTTTGGACATGAATCCGTGTTATCAATATTTATAAACCGGTAAACCCATCTACATCATACATTTATTTACAAATTCATAAGCTTGTTTTTGATTTTTGAAAGGAATTTCAATTATTTTTTCCAAAATTGTATAAAGAGCAAGATGAGAACAATTGTTAGTTTACTGTGAAAAACTTCTGTGAAAAAAAATTCAACCTTTCCCTGGGTTGCTAGTCTGGGTGGGGTGCAGCCTCCCCTAGGGGAAGCTCTGCTCCTCTCAAGGCCACAGCTGCCTGGGGTTTCTGCTCCTGCCTCTGTGGATATTTGTTGGCTCCCCACTCAGACTGCTCACTGGCTGAGCATGTTTCCTCATTGTGTGTTCTGTGAAGTATTCAGGTAGCTTTCCTTCGGTCATTTTCACCCAGGACCAGGTCATGCTCACCTGGTCCTCAAGAATGTGGAGACCCCCTTCCTTCTGTAACTGTCTAGACATCCAGCCCCTTAGCCTTACTAATGTCTCACTCACATCTCCATAAATGAGAATGTTGGGCTCTCTCTCTCCTTCCCTCCTTCTGCCTATGATCCGAAAATTACCTCAGGCAAAACTACATTATCATCATAGATACATGTCAAGCCTTCTCCTCAAGATCACAGCCAGGGGCAGCTTGGTGTTCAGTGTCTAAAAGAGTTATTGCATGTATTGCCCCCGATTTCCTAACCCTTTTTGTCAGTAAACTATGTCCAGAGCTGCCTTCTTCCTTCACAATAGCTAGGCAAAACTCTATCCATTTAAATTTAAGTAAGAATGTAAAATTCACTGGATACCACCCCTTTCCTTGCACATGTCTCATTCACCTTTCAACTGCCATTTCCCTTTCAGTGAGTGTCCTGGCTTTTCTAGCTCCTCAATAGGATACCCTGAGGGATTACGTACCTAGGCTTACATACCAGGTTACAAGGTTTTCCTTTTCCCTCACGCAGACTATGATTTTGGGTATGCAGAATACCCTTGGAAGGGTATTCAGCAGCCCAGCAGTCTGTAACCAGTATTCCACTGCCCATAGCTGGCATGATTGCAGATGAGAGTCTTGATACAATTCCCGGTCAGTTTGTGGGTGCACAGTCAATATCAAACAGCTCAGCACAGTGGCAGGATGGGCTCTCAATATGAATAGAGCTTGTGCTGGTTAGTTTTGTCCACTTGACACAAACCTAGCACATCTATGAAACACGAACCGCAATTGAGGAATTGTCTCCATCAAAGCATCAAAGTGGACTGTAAACATGTGCTAGGTCTTTACTTTTCTTTTCCTTTTTTTTTTTCCTCTTTTTCTTTTGTTTTGGTTTTGAGATAAGGTCTCACTATATAGCACTGGCTGCCCTGGAACTCACAGACATCTGCCTGCCTCTGCCTCCTGAGTGCTGGGATTAAAGGTGTGCGTGCAGAAAGATGCCTTACCAGACATTTTATTGATTACTAATTGATGTAGGAGGGCCCAGCCCAATGTGGGCATACCATCCTGGGCAGGTGGCCCTGGGCTGTATAAGAAAGGTAGGTGAGTGAGCCAAGAAGAAACATGCCAGTAACCAGCATTCCTCCATGGTTTCTACTTCAGCCCCTGCATCTTGCCATGAGTTCCTGCTTTGGCCTCCCTTGATGGATGACGGACTTGTAAGCTGAAAAAAACTTTACCTCCTGCAACATGCTGTCGACCCTTGCGTTTATCACACAGCAACAGAAGAGAAACTAGGACAGAGCTCTGGTTCTAACTGCTGTGATTCTGAATGCTTCTGCCTAATGGCTAAGCGACCTTGGCTATTCACTTGTTTGTACCCCATTTTCCTTACCTTAAAGTAAGATTAAATAACAATACCTACCTACTACAGAGGGTTATTGCAATGATTAAATACTCTCTTATATAAAGTACTTAGAATATGGCCGATACACAGTGAAACTCAGGCAGTAATACAATATGAAAATTCACTACGGTCACTTTGCAATAACTCAGACTGAAGTGCTCCTCTGTGTGAACTGACAGCTGGGAAAGGTGGTAACAAATATGTAGCCCTTTTCCCTTTGCAGCAGGGATTTCTGTCTTGTTCTCTAGCCTTTAAAAGGAGCAGTGGTGGTAGTTCAAAATGTTCATCTATCCATCTACAGGTTTGTCTGATGTTTGGTTGTTGGGTGTGGTCTTTATTTGCATGTATGATTTGATAAGGTACTGTGAATAGCAGACAAAATCTGAGGTGTTGGAGAAATGGCACTGCAGTTAAGAGCACTCGCTGCGCTTGCAGAGGACCTGGGTTCAGTTCCCAGCACCCACACAGCCGCTAACAACCATGTGTAACTCTAGTTCCTGGGCATATGAAGCCCTCTTCTGGCATTGCAAGACATGGGTGCACTTACATACATACAGGCACACTTCTGATATACACAGAAATAAAAATAAATAAATAAAACTTTGAAAGCAATTCTAATGTCTAAATACTGAAATAGTTGAATGGAATGTCATATAATCAGTGCACAATGTTTTAATAAAGGATTTTAATAGATACTTACTATCATGTATTAGTTACATTCCTCATTGCTGTTTCAAAATATCTGACAAAAGCAGCACAGGGAAGGGAGGGTTTATTTTGGCTCAGAATTTGAGGGGATCTAGTCCTCCATGGTGGGGAAGTCACAGCAGCAGAACATGAGGTCACACTGTGCCTTAGCCGGGAAGCAGAGAGATGACTGCTGGTGTTCAGCTTGCTTCCTCCACTTTGTCTAGGACCCCAGCACTCAGGATGCTGCTGCTCAGATTCAGGGTGGGTCTTCTACCTTCAGTTAAGAGTCTCTGGAAACACCCTCATAGACGTACCCAGAGGTGTGTCTCCATAACGATTACAAATCCCATCAAGTTGACAGTCAGGATTATCTATCACAACTAGCAATATAACATGAAACAATAAAGATAGAATTAGGTATATATGTATTTATAATTGATACACTACTATATAGTGACTATGTACATGAACTACGTGCACAGGACAACATCGCGCAATGACTATCTTTGCCTAGAGTTTGTTGGAATTTTCCTTTGAGTCAGTTTAATGATTTTCAAGTTAAATATATTTTACGTTAAAAAACGGTAGCAGGCTGGAGAGATTGCTCAGCAATTAAGAGCACTGACTGCTCTTGCAGAGGACCAGGTTTGATTCCCAGCACCCACATGGAGGCTACTAACTGTCCTTAATTCCAGTTCCAGGGGAATCTGACGCACCCTTCTGACTTCCGCGGCATTGCATGACACGGGTGCACTCACATACATGCAGGCAGTATACTCATACACATAAAATAAAAATAATAAATGGGTTATATATTTTTTTAATGGTAGCATGGGTACAGGAACGCTGGATTATTTTCTCTTCTATGTTCATTGACCTCTTGGCTCTGTTTTTAGCCCTAAGACCAGAGTGAAATGATGTCCTTGCTCTTCCCATAATGTGCACATACCCCCCTCAGATAAGCACTTGCATGCTTGTGTATTTAGTGAGTTTCCATTTTCTTTTTTAAAAATACTTTATGTTTATGAGTGTTTTGCCTATGTGCATGTAAGTGCCCCACATGCATACAATGTCCACAGATGTCAGAAGAGGGCATCGGATCCCCTAGAAATGGAGTTATGATAGTTGTGAGCCACCATTTTTGATGCTGGGAACTGAGTACCCATTTGGTGAGGAGACAAAATGTTTCTAGAATGTTCTTCATGGACACCAAATTTCTCCAGTTTCTCAAAATCCATGCTGAGCCCTGAGTTTGACATCAATTCAGTTCATCAAACTCCATATAGTATACTTTGTAGGGGGCAGAGAATTTTCCGTAGTTAGGAAACAACAACTTAAAGATTTAGAGATATAAAAGAGCTTTAATGAGGCAATTATGAAAATTTGTTTTTCTCATTTCACTGATTATTTTCGGGGAAAGGACAAAGTTTTTAAAGGATATATCACAGTCTGACTGATGTCATTCCCTCCTACCCAGCATTTCCTGTTCAGGTAAAACGGTGAATGAAGGCAGAGAGTCTCCCATGCCTTCTTGGTCCTCACAACTCACTCTCAACAACACACCTTTCCTTAAAAAATAATTTATTGAGAATTTCATTCATGCATATAAGGTGTTTTGATCAAATCCATGCTCACTCCCTCTCCTCCAACTCCTCCTATATCTCCCCATCACTTTTTTCTGATAACTTCATGTACTCCTTCTTCTTCTTTGATTGATTTATTGATTTTTATGGGGCTTTTTGCTTCTCTAACATTCCCCCATCTGAAGAGGTAACCCTAAAATCTTTTAAGGATTAGATGAAAACTCCCAAATATTTTCAACGCTTTTGGCCTTTGGAACGGAGTAGGTTGCTATGAGGCCAAGGACATTGTGAGTTTTAGTCAAGAAACTCTCTACTTTTCTTTGGGATAACAACACACCTTTGTTAACCCTCCATCACTCCAACAGAGAGCACCCTGGATGGTAGGCAAGGCAAAACTAGTCTTTACTGATATATTCCCCGAGAAACGTGACCATGGCATGATTAAACTCCTATGCAGTGGATATTCTGATTCCTGTTGTGGACAAAACAAAACTAAGATTCAGACTGGCTACCAAATTCAAGGCCAGCCATGTAATCTCAGTTGCAGATCACCAGGCAAGGCTCAGGCTCATTCCCAGCCCAGACAACCTCTTATTTCTGTTTGCTCATTCTCAAGCTGGACCCTGAATTTATGTTTCTAATGAGAAACGTAAATAGGTCAGAGAGTACTAGTCTCTGGTTATATCTCCAAATCTTTTCTTATGCAATTCCCAAACTAGCTTTGCAAAATTGTTTTATTGGTCATTAAAAAGATACATATATATTTAATTCACATCAAATCATTGTGCCTGAACTAGCATCTCTTCTCTTGCATTTCTCTAATGTACCAGCTCTGTCGGGTAAGCCTGCTGCTCTCCACACCTCTCAGGATTATCATTTAACTCATTTATTAAATGTCATCCTATCGATATTATTTACTTGACCACCTCTTCTATCTCAGTAAATTATGTGGCATTTAAATTCTAATTTATAAATATTATGCACTCCTTGTGCTTCTAAATTTGCACCTCATTTGAATAAAAAAAATAAAAATCAGGGTTTCCTTGTAAAATGCTCCAAAGTAACAACACTAAAAATAGCATATTTACAGATGGGATTTTGACTAATCCTGCTCTGGATGTTGCGGAGAGTCTTCTTTCCATCACATCACTGTCTCTTCCTGTCAAACAATAGTTTATTAAAAATATGGATCACCAAACACCTGTTAATGTCATTTAAATTTTTAAGTACTTTCTTCTAAAAATGAAGACAAGTATTTTCTATAATAAACTTGGCTTAAAATATTTTATGCTTCCTTTTTTATCCCATGTTGTTTTTTTTTCTTCTAGCAATTTGATAGTATCTTCATTTCAAAACAGGGTGCATTTTGGCACTATTGTTTACAAAAGTTTGCTTACTGCATTGCTACTTTATTGAAATTACATTTTAAATTTTATTTTAGTGCTTAACTCTACAGTGAAAGAAGTTTTCTGCTATACCTGGGGGCTTCATGGTCACTCTTCAAGGAAGAAACGCTCCCTCCTCCCCGAGCCACACAGGCAAAACTCTCACCAGCCATATGGCCATGGTGTCAGGATGGTGTGAGGAGACTGACGTGCACTCTCTCTCTTCCATGATCCTAGTCAGAGGGAGTCCCAGGTCCAGACACACTGCAGGGGTCTCACACTAAGCATTCACACCCAACTGACAGCATCCACCTGGTCCAAGTCAAGACAAACAGAGGAGTCATTTGGTTCAAAAGCGTAAATCCAAGGTTGTAGAGAAGAGTTGATCTTAAATGTTCTAAACATGCAGAGAAGAAAAGTAGCAACCATGTGAGATGACAGATGTGTAGCCTTGACTAAGGTAGTAGTTTCATAACATATATATATCATATCATCACACTGAATGTTTATAATGATTCTTGGCAATTATACATCGATAAAGCTGGGGAAGGGGACACCACTCTGAAACTGAATTCTACAGAAAGGAGAGAAAAATAGAATCAAAGCAAAGACCTGTGACGCTGTGTCTCTATGTGTCCATGTATGACCACCAATGGGTTCTGCTTGGCAGTGTGAGGAAAACATAAAAACAACTACTAAAACTGAGTAATATTTCACAGTGTATTTGCATTACATTTTCATCATTTATTCATTTCAGAATGGTTCCATTTCCTTCCTATCATAAGTAGAGCAGTAATAAACACGCATGTGCAGGTTTCTCTGTGTTCAAAAATGCCAGTGTGATAATTATCATGTTCTATGCTGATTCAAGTTTTTTAAATTAAAAGACATAATTGTGTCATAGTGGAGTGCTTCATTTATGCACAGCTCTCTGGTTTTTCTAAATGTTGGGTTTTTGCTGCTAATGATGCATTTAGGGGGTAGAAGTCATATCTTTAGGTACTATTTACAGTCATACCTTGAGGGTACCATTACCCTCAAGTGGGGGCATCTCATCAGGAACAGCAGCACCTGGCTTCTCTTGGGTCACCCAGCAGCCTGGGTGCTGCTTGCAAGTTGGACATGGTCTGAGTCTACCTTGCTCTCTACGACTTCACCCTTTTCCCTCAAGATGTCTGAGGAAGTTCACCATGGAGAGGCAGAGATGGAGACCTTTGCCTTTTGGGCAGAAATTGCCCAACTCATGTCTCTTATCATCAATACTTTCTATTCAAACAAGGAAATTTTTCTTTGGGAGTTGATCTCTAATGCTTCTGATGCCTTGGACAAGATTCCCTATGAGAGCCTGACAGACCCTTCTAAGTTGAACAGCAGTAAAGAGCTGAAAATTGACATCATCCCCAACCCTCAGGAATACACCTGACTCTGGTAGACACAGTCATTGGCATGACCACGGCTGACCTCATAAATTATTTGGGAACCACTGTGAAGTCTGGCACTAAGGCTTTCCTGGAGGCCTTCCAGGCTGGTGCAGACATCTCCAGGACTGGGCAGTTTGGTGTTGGATTCTATTCTGCCTATCTGGTGGAAGAGAAAGTGGTTGTGATCACAAAGCACAATGATGATGAGCAGTATGCCTGGGAGTCCTCTGCAGATGGATCCTTCACTATACCAGCAGACCACGTGGTGAGCCTATTGGTCGGGGTACCAAAGCGATCCTTCAACTCAAAGAAGTCTATACAGAATAGAGGCGACGAAGGTCAAGGAAGTGGTGATATTAATGAAATTTAGGCCCCTCTCCCCAATCCATGCCCGCACAGAACCCCCCTACCAGATTCCTGCATTCTGTCATATTTGTTGAGTACTCTCTTGTTGCGGGTTCTCCTCAGGCCAGCTGTGAAGGCCCTGACCTGGATCGGGTCCCCTGCCGATTAGGGGGCACAAGAGGCGCAGAGTCACGACACACAGACCCCAGGAGTCGGGTAGAAGCAAGCACTAGGCAAGGTGCTGCAGGCTTGTTTAATGCAGGAGGGGGCAGGCCTTATATTTTCCTTTTCTCCACCCCCAAGTCCCTTTAGTCAGCGTATCGTTTTCTGATTGGTCCATGCCATGCAGTCTGTCAGCAGTCACTGGGCTCGTGAGCAGGGTACGGAGGCGTGGGCTCCTTTTGGCAGGCTATTTGTGGACCAAGAAGTGAAGTTAATTCTCACTGAATCCCAGGGCTCTGGGTCCACATCATCTTTGGAAGCCTCCTGCTACATTTCCACCCTTTTTCTTTAAAAATGACTGTCCAGCGAGAGCCTGTAGGCAGCTCCACCTCGGGATGATCCCAGGATCATGGACTGTGCCTGTCTTAGGTTGTCCTATTCGGGCATGAACCTTACCCATCATTGGAGCATGGGCATACTCATCCATGTCCTGACTTAGGTTGATTCAGCCAACAGGAGCTTACCAGTCATTGGCTACCAGCCCTCCAAGGGGTATTGTTTCGGGGGGATCAGTCGAGGTAGGAAATTATCTGTAGGAGGCCTCGTACATTTGTGCAAGCCAAGTCTGTTGGGCTGCATAGGGCGGGTTGAAATCATCTTTGTGTAGTGCTCTGAGGGCCTGATACACCGAGTGATTGAATTTTTTCTGACTACGGGAACGAAGAACAAGGCATTTAAGAAGTAGAAAGAGAAGAATAATTATGCAGGTCAGGAGTAGGTAAGTGACGATCCAAGACAGGTCAAATAGTGCTTTTAGATTAGACCAGATTTTCTCTAAGAACCCTGAATTGATGTACAGGATGGGGGTGCGGGTATAATTTAGAGCAATAGTTTGATTAGTTAGTAATACAGAGTAATTAAGAGACTTGATTCCAGTGGCCATGAATATAGTGCACGAGTTGTAGGCGCGCTTCAGTAATATTCTGTACTTTATAGGGGGTGAGACAAAGTGACCGAAAGCAAGGGTCACAAGCTAACAGAGCCATGTCTTTGGTAATTGCCAGCTCTTCACCTAAGAGATCAATTTGTTGTTGTAACACATTAATTGCCTGGTGAAGATGCTGATTGATAAGGGACTGAGTGTGAAAGGTAGAGGAGGTTTTGGACACAGCCTCGTTGAGTGTCTCCACAGTAGTGGAGGATTGGGTGATAGCCACTGCAGTGGTGGCAGCCGACCCTAGTGCAAGGATGATGGCTGAGATGAGAGCAGCAGTGACCCCAAAATCTTGTTTTAAGCCCGGGGGGGGCTTGTGACAAGGCTGTCCGCTCTATAAGGGTGACTGCATGGAAGTGGGTTGCATTGGTGACTGGAACCCAAAGGGCCACAAGTTCACGCATAAAGAGAACTATGTGAGCTGGATGGTTCCAGCAGGCTGCCAGTACACAGGTGGTGTTGGTATCAGAGCAGTTGAGTTGTCCCTGAGGGTCAGAGGTAACATTGGCTAGCAATAAGGCAAATGGGGGTAGGGGGCCAGGATGTCATGTGATCAATGGATGTAAGGATTTTGTTTTTGGCACAAGTAGAGGGATTGGTGTTAGTGTAAGTGCTGTTGGAAAGCTGAAGGCCCTGCTGTGCCAGTAACGGCCTCATGTCCATGCAAGCATGCAGACCACAGAGGTCCCAGTTACCGAGAATTGATTCTGATTCGCGGTTGGTATGGGAGATCTTAATGCTGCAGGGATAGGTGGGAGCCAGTTGTCTCCAAGATCCTAAGGGGTGATTAGAGGGGGAGCAGCGGAAGTGGCAAAAGGGAGGGATGGCATGGTTGGGCTTAGGGTGGCATCTCTGCCACGGTATAGGGAGCGCGAGGAAAAAGGGTGCAAGGGAGCATGTGCGTGGGCAGTTGGGAAGTGGTGGGTGTAGAATGGCAGGGAAAAATGGGGGTAGAGAGGTGGCGGTCCCCTCCACCTCCCCTGTTATTATCATCTCCAGTACAGTGAGGACTGAGGCTACATCGGTGTTGTTGAAGGTAGGGGAAAGGCCCTCGAGTTTAAGCATGTAACCCGAGGAGGCACTGCTGGCATAATCTTGGTCTTGGACAGTCAGGTTGAACAGCCCAATGCATGAGGATGTGTTGTTGGTAGTGAATCATAGAGAGTTATTTAGGGGCCAGGAGCCATTGAGTGATTCCCAGGAAGCAACTGGGTCCATGGTGGGGAGGCCAAGTGTAGAATTAGTTGAATAGAGGGTGGGGTAGGCTGGGGAATGAAGTGATAAGGGCAAGAGTATAGGCGGGGAAGGGACCAAGGCCCAGAGATCAAGGCCATGGCAGGGCCTGGGAAAAGCAAACCAATTATCCAGATAGTGGCAAGGTTTCTGGGTCCTGGGAGTCCCGTTGGTCAGTTGCTGGTCTCTCATCTCTTGACTGAACCCATACTGGCTTTGTTTCTGTCTGAGGAAACACACAAGCATAGCCTTACCCTCTTGTTAACAAGGGGGCGGGCAGTTGCCATTGACATGTTACGGGGTCCTTCCATCTCACTAGTGGCAGGGGTGTAGGCCTAGGTATGGTAACCCAGTGTTTGTAGGCTGGGCTCAATCCATTTTCATCGAAGGACAGGAAATTAATGCTGAATAGAGCTTTAATTAGAGCCAGGTGAGGGTCCCTTTTAGACTCAGGAGTAGCGAATTTTTGTAATGTTTCTTTGAGGGTCCTATTTGCCCACTCCACAATGGCTTGTCCCTGTGTATTATAAGGGATGCAAAGGGAGTGGCTAATTTTCCATGTTGACAGGAATGATTGGAATTGTAGAGAGGTGTAAGCTGGCCCATTATCAGTTTTTAGGGTCCATGGCACTCCCATTACCAGCATTGCTGATTTGACCACCTTAATGGCATGTGAGGCCTTTTCACCGGTTTGAGCGATGGTGAAAAGACAGGAGGAATAGGTGTCAACAATGACATGGACATACTTAAGATTACCAAAGGAGTTATAATGGGTGACATTCATTTGCCAGAGGGCATTGGATAGGAGATGACACAGGTGCCAGGTGTTGCGAGTTCTCCTCAGGCCAGCTGTGAAGGCCCTGACCTGGATCGAGTCCCCTGCTGATTAGTGGGGAAAGAGGCGTGGAGTCACAACACACAGACCCCAGAAGTCGGGTAGAAGCAAGCACTAGGTAAGGTGCTGCAGGCTCATTTAATGCAGGAGGGGGCAGGCCTTATATTTCCCTTTTCTCTGCCCCCAAGTCCCTTTAGTCAGCATGTCATTTTCTGATCGGTCCATGCCACGCAGTCTGTCAGCAGTCACTGGGCTCGTGAGCAGGGTACGGAGGCGTGAGCTCCTTTTGGCAGGCTATTTGCAGACCAAGAAGTGAAGTTAATTCTCACTGAATCCCAGGGCTCTGGGTCAGCGCCATCTTTGGAGGCCTCCTGCTACACTCTCTGATCAAGCATTTGTACCCAGATGTCCATCAGTACAAGTTCATCCACTGGAGTCTAGTCAGCCTATCTAGAGTCACTCCCTTAAAGATTTACTCTCCCTCACCCCACAGTAATCACTTGCCAAAAGTTCCTTGGCTAAGGCTGGGGCCTGCTGCCCATTTCCCCAGTTCTACGCTGGGTTTTTGTCTGATCAAGTCAACATTGGCCTTATGCATGCTGTTACCATTGTTGCAAGTTCATATGAACAAGTTCCCAGAGACCTGAAAATCTGTTTCCTTACATTTATGCATCAATCCAGTTCTTACAATCTTTCTGTCCCCTCTTCAGTAATGGTGCCTGAGCTGTGGGTGGGTGAGGCTTAATATAGGAGTCCTATCCAAGGAGATACACTGTGCAGTCTCTTATTCTCTAAAACTTGGCCAGTTGTGGCCTTCTGTGTGCATTATACTTTGTTGTATGAGAAAGCTTTGCTGGTGAGAGTTGAGGGATGTATTAGTATTCTCTCTCTCTTAGCAGCCTGCATAGTGCCCTTCAAAACTATGAGAGCTAGTCTTCAGTGACTTCCATGTCGATTCCAGCTCCATTTCTCTAAGCCCTGTGTCTGTAATACTCCCTGTCTTCAATAGGGTCTTACCTTCAAATTCTGGGAGGGAATCAAGGGTTATGGCAAAGGCCTGTGTTATTTTGGGAGTCTCTTGAACTACCCTGACCATGAGTGTTATCACATGGAAAATGTTGAAAATGTAGAGTCAGATCTGCATTGCATGCTACCAAGCTGAGTGCTGTGAACAATGGCAAAATCCCACATGGCTCTTGGCATTGAAGCACTGGCAAAAGCTATAGAAAGGTGGGTTCTGGTTGGTTTGTTTTGCCACAAAAAGACACTATATATATATGTATATATATATATATATAGTATTAGTCACTTTTCTGTTGTTGTGATAGAAACACTGACCCGAGCAACTTATAGAAGGAAGAGTTTATTTGAGCTTATGGTTCCAGGGGAATTACAGTCCATCATGGCAAGGAGGCAGGGTGGCTGGAGGTGGCTGGGGCAGGAGCAGCAGAAGCTAAGCTCTCACATCATCACACAGGCAAAGAAACAAAAAAAGCAACTGGAGATCTGGCAAGGCTTAAGGACTCTCTAAGCCCACCCCCAGTGACGTGCTTCCTCCATGATAGCCACACCTTCTAAAACCTCCCAAAACAGCACCATTATCTGGGAACAAAATGTCCAAACACTTGGAGCCTATGGGAGACATTTTTATTCAAAACATCACATTCCACTCCCTGGCTCCCATAGGCTCATGACCATATAAAATGCAAAATGCATTTAATCCAACTTTGAAAGTTCCCATAGCCATTATCAGTCTCAATACTATTCAAAAGTCCACAGTCTAAAGTGGACTCAGGTAAATATCTTAACTGTTGGCCTCTATAAAATCAAAAGGCAAATTACATACTTCCAACATACAGTGGAACCAAATACACATTACCATTCCAAAAGGGAGGAATGGAGGCATAGTAAGGAAATACCGGACCAAAACAAGACCAAAAACCAGCAGGGCAAACACCAAATCCAGTAGCTTCATGTCCAACTTCTGGGACTTCACTTCCAAAGGGCTTAGATGGCTCAGCCTCTCTAGCTTTGCTACATGTAACACACATCTCTCTCTTGTGCTGGTACCACTCCCTGTATGCAGGTCTTCTTGGCAGATGCCTCACAGCTCTGGCATAATGAATGTCTTCTTGGGACTCTCCATTGCCAACCAGGCTTCACCTTCAGAGCTTCACGCAATGGCCTATCAGGGCCTTCTCTAGGCAGGGGAACCCCTGATTCACACTGCCTGGGCTCTGAGGCTCTCTGAAACTGCGGAGGAAGAACTGATGACCCCTTCACTCTTCCATCTTTCATGCCTCTAAAACCAGTACCAGGTGAATGACACTGCCAAGTTTGACTGCAAGTTTGGGATGGACTCCAGCCTGCTTTACCCATTTTCCAAGCTTTTCTCTTCAGTGGCCCCTGCAGCATTTTCCTTTCACAAGTTGGAGGCTTAACTGGGTGTGGTCTTGCCCTGGAGGCACTCTCTCCATTGTTTAAGTTTGAATCTCTAGGCCCCTCCTTACATCACTTTAATCTCCTTAGTCCCTTTAATCTCCTTATCAATGGAATCTTCTTCATCACATGCCATGGCTCCAATATTAATCTTCCTAGCGCTCTTTTTCAAACCATCCTTATTTCTTTCTGCCCCATTTGCTCTTTTTCTCTGTAAATCTGTATAATATTCACCATTAATAGCCATGCCACCATTTCTACATTAGGCTGTCTTGAGATTTCTTCCACCAAAGAAATTAGTCCATGGCTTTTCAACTTAGCCTCAGGCAAGGTTTTTGGCTGTGGGCAGACTCCAGCCAGACTCTTTGCCAAAATATCCCAACTGCTGCTTAAGTCCTTATTTCCCTTTGGAACTACATTGTTCCCCACACTACTTTCTTCCAGGCATCTACTAGACTGGCCTGTTAAGTTCTGCTTACAGCATTCAACTGCTTTTCTATCCACATTCTTCCAAAACCCCACATGGTCAGGTACTACACAGCCAACAGCCACTCTCTGATACCAATTATTGTATTAGTCACTTTTCTGTTGCTGTGATAGAAACACTGACCCAAGCAACTTATAGAAGGAAGAGTTTATTTGAGCTTATGGTTCCAGGGGAATTACAGTCTGTCATGGCAGGGAGGCATGGTAGCTGGAGGTGGCTGGATCAGGAGCAGCAGAAGCTAAGCTCTCACATCATCACACAGGCACAGGAAGCAAGAGAGCGACTGGAGATCTGGCAGGGCCTAAGAACTCTCTAAGCCCACCCCCAGTGAGTTGCTTCCTCCAGGATAGCCACACCCTCTAAAACCTCCCAAAACAGTACCATCATCTAGGGACAAAATGTCCAAACACTTGGAGCCTATGAGGGACATTATCATTCAAACTGTCACATATACTAATTTACATATGTATTTTTATCACCTTCACCCCCTTCCAGACCTTCCCTTGTGTTCATTCCCACTCCCTCCTGTTGAGCCTCTTCATTTTTTCCAGCTAGTCCATCCTTTGCTTTCATGTAATTTTGTGATCCATTGAGTTTAATTAAAGTTGCTTACCTGAACATGGTTAAAGAGTTACTTACCAGACCATGGATGACTTACACCACTGAAGAGAATATCTCATCCCCACCAGCAAACCTTAGCTGCCAATAGGTCCTCAGGAGGGGTGGAACCTCATGAGCCCCACCCCCATCCTTTTTGGAATGTTGATGGGCCCAGGCTTATGCAGGTCTTGTGTAGGTGGTCACTACTGCTGTATGTTCATTAGTGCAATGGCACGGCATGTCCAGAAGACAGTCTTCCACTGCACTCCTCCCTCTTCTGGACATTACATTCTTTCTGCCCCCTCTTCCAGGATGTTCCCTGATCCTTGAAGGGTGTGCCGTATATGAACTATTTAGGATTGAGTACTCAAAGTGGCATATTTTCAGCACTATCACTTGTGAGTTTCTACAATAACCACTCTCCACTGCTTCTCTGACCAAATCTGAGATCAGCATTGATCAACTGACATAAACATACATATATATTCAGGAGGCTGTTTGATTAGCACAACATTTAGCAAAACCACAGTAGCAGCTTACCCTGTAGGGCTTGTAATGGACTTTGAGTAAGTTTACTGTACTAGGTATGTTTTCTCTTTTGTGGAGTAGGCCTCAAACTTAATCAGAAAGCAGTTGGTTATTCCATAGCAGTCATGTCACTATTGAACTACTGAGCACATCTTGACTGGACATTCTGTTGTGTAGCACACCAGATCCACAGCTGGATAAGACTGTTGATGCCTTTTCTCCTTCAGTCACTTACATAGCACCTCCCAGCACCAGGGAGGCTAGACACCAGGGAGGAAGTTTTCAGGTTAGTTCCAGTGTGATTTCTAGACGACCTGAATCCAAAGCATGAAGTGTCTTCAGCAATAGAGTCTTACAGTTTAGTTCTGGAGGACAAATCACAACAATAGAACAAACTTGAGCTGTGCTGAATGTGCACCAGAAATCTCCCGGCGTCATGCTCCTCTTGCTCTGAGGCTCTTTCATCTAGGCACATCTTCTGCCCTCGAATTCACCACAAATTAATATCCATGCTATCAATATAGTCCATTTTGAACATTAGCCTTAATAAAAGAATGGATATCAACTACAGAAGAAATCTTAGCAAGCGCTCTCTGACAGCTCATAAGAAACCGAAAGGATGATTATAGGTTAACCTGAATCATTTCTGTTAAAAGTACTATTTCTCCAATAACAAATGTGATAACTGCTTATTGAGTAAAATTAGAAAATTATGAAGAAATCATCACTTTTTATTCCCACCAACAAAAGAAAATATTTTCTGTGACATTTGAGCTATTTTTTTCTTATAGCTTTGTATGTATGTATGAAAGCATGTGTGTGTGTGTGCATGCACACATGTGTGTGCATGCATATGTAGGCAAGTCCTCAGTCTACATTCCTGCATGGAACTTTAAGAACAAACAGTGCCATCCAGCCATGTCTGCTTTAGTGCTGCCACTTGTGGCAGTTAACCATGATTTTCAGGGTTACCCTAAACATCAGTGTTTATATCAGTCCAGGAAGCCTCGATCTCCAGTTCCCTGTCACTGTGTGGGCTTCCTTGTCATTGGGTTTCTGACACAAGCATGTGAAATTAATTTAGGGGTTGGCAGTTTCATCATGATGGACATCTTTTACACAAACCTTGAACCACAGCTGTGAGTCATCTGGGAACTTCCCTTCTGTTCTGAGGGCCTCTGCAGTTGAATCTCACTCTTCATTTACATGCCAGATTATTTACCTCAATTTCAATTAAACATTTCTAAAAGTCTATTTGCATTTCTGTGATGGCCAAGGATGTTGAGTACTTTTTCCATTCCAGCCCCAGTCAGAATGACCATCATCAGGAATGCAAATGACAATACAAGTTGGTGAGGGTTTGGCCAAAGGGGCAACACTGACATACTGCCTGTGGGACAGTAAAGTAGAACGGTCACTTTGAAAATCAGTCTAGAATTTTCTCAAGATTCTGGAAACAGAACTGCCACATGATCTAGTGTATGATACCACTCATGGATGTATCTCCAATAGACTTACATCCTAGTGAGGAGACACTTGCACATCCATGTTCATTGCTGCTCTGTTCACAATAATTAGGAAATTGAATCAACTTAAATGAGTATCAGCAGGCACAGGGTTAAGTGAAATGTGGCACATATGCACAATGGACTATCATTCAGCTGTAAAGAAAACTGAAATCATGAAATTTGAAAGTAAATGGATAGAACTGCAGAAAAATTTCAATCAAGTGAGGTAACTCGGGTCCAGAAAGCCGAAGGTCACAAGTTCTCTCTTACAGGTAGATCCTAGCTTCAAATCTTGTATTTTGTGTATTTAACTCTGAGCACAATTGGAAAACAGAAAATTAGAAAGGTGCCTTTGCGGGGAAGGGTGGAGGGGGACATAGAATATTAAAGATAAAATGAAAGTGGTGAGGTGAGCCACTGGAGGTGGTAAGGCTTAAGCAGGGAGGGATGTGGAGAGTGGGGGAAATCAGGAGGGGAAGGCAAGAGCTAACCTAGAAGAAAAAGCTATGAAAAGCCATATGGAAGTCTACTACCTCACAACCCAACTTTTAAAAATCAGGGGAAGATAGTAGAGCACATGTGCAATGAAAAAAGAGGTGGGAATGCAGGTGTTAAAAGACTATGCACAGAGCCGGGCGTGGTGGCGCACGCCTGTAATCCCAGCACTCGGGAGGCAGAAGCAGGTGGATCTCTGTGAGCTCAAGGCCAGCCTGGTCTATATAGTGAGTTCCAGGACAGCTGGGGCTACAGGGAGACCCTGTCTCATCTATTTTCTAAATGAACATGCATAACTTAAGAAAGAAAGAAAGAAAGAAAGAAAGAAAGAAAGAAAGAAAGAAAGAAAGAAAGAAAGAAAGAAAGAAAAAGACTGTACAGAGATGGATGAGGGAATAAGGGGAGTGGAGGGCAGAAGACTACATGGAGGTGGGGTGAGGGAATTGGGGGGGTGGGGGGAACAATGTGTAGCTTGGCCAAAACTAAGGATCTATGAAAAAGCCCTTTGGAAAACCACTAGTTATTAAGCTAATCTCAAAATACAACTTAAAAATAAAGAGTTCTAATAGAAATCCATTCACAGGTGGACAGTGTTGCTCCTAGGAGACATGGGTTATTAAATGAAAAGTGTAGTATAAGTCACGGGGCACTCCCTATGAGTTATTGGCCACTCAGGCCCCTAAAGTCTTCAAACAACAGTCTATTAACATTGCCCTTGATTGCCCACCATAACTACATGGTTAAGAAGCTACTGCTGAATACACCACAGACTTTAACTGTAGGACATAAATAAAATAATCTCCAAATGACCAGGAAACTTCCTCCCTTCTAAGTAGCCTTCTTCATAGTTCTGGAAGGTGCTATGAAGACTGTAGGGAAAGAAGACGTCAACGGTCTTAACCAGCACTGAACCCTGCATACTGCAACACCAACCCACTAGGCAAGAGATGTGCACTGGTGCAGTAGTGGCATGACTGCCATGGCGTAACTGACTACTTTCTAATTGGATCTGAGGCCTGCTCCACATGGAATTTCATGCCTGGTACTATACTCCTAGTCAAAAGCCCATGGTTTGGGAGTCATAGATTCTACGGTAAAACTTGGTATTGTAATTTTGCTAAACAGTCATGGTGATGGATTCCTTTTGTTTCGGTTTGCTTTTTGTTGGTGTGATAAACATTAATGACCAAAAGCAACTTGGGGAGAAATGTTTTATTTAATTTTACACGTTACAGTCCATCTTCAAGGGAAACCAAGTCAGGAACTCAAGGCAGGGGCTGGAAGCAGAGAGCACCAAGCTGCTTCCTGCCTCACTTCCTGCCTCTCTCAGCTCCCTTTCTTATTCAGCCCAAGCCCACCAGCCCATGGCTGGCACTATCCACAGCAGCCTGGACTTCCTACATCAATTGGCAATCAAGAAAATTCCCCACAAAAGTGGCCCTAGGCTAATCCAATTTGAGTAATTCTTCAATTGATGTTTCCTCTTTCCAGCTGACTCTGAAAACTAACCAACTTACCTGCTAGATGTTTCTATTTATACCCATAGACCTGGACTGCTCTCAACCTTGGTCAGAGATGTTTCTTTCTGAAATTGACAGCAGGCAATGAAGGGAGGCATAACTGGTTATAGTGCTGAGAAAAAGAGACGGGTTGCTCAGCCCTAGATAGGACGTCCGTATTAACCCTACCACAATGCTCAGGGACCACCACAGAAGAGGAGTCAGAAAGAATCTACAAGCCAGAGGATGCGGAGGTATGATGTGACGTGCTGTCCTCTGGATGTGACATGGTTATCACACTCATGAACTCACCGCCTCTGTGGTTACCTGTAAAAGACCCGCACACGATCAAACCAGCCAAATTTCCAGCATGGGTGGGAGTGATGATCTGCAGACCCCATCTTGTACTGAGGAGTTATTGGAAGTAGATAATTGCTAGGGAGGGAGAATCATTCTTTTTTGAGGATGTGGGCTCTGGTACGATTTCCATGCTCCAGTGGATGGCTTCATACCCATTCACATATGGGCAGCACTGACTGGACTTAGTGGATTATCAAAAAAGAAGACATAAAACTGAGAGGGGGAGACATGTTGGGGTTATATGGGGTGTTAGAGGGGAGAAATGAGAGTTAGATATGATCATATTTTATGCTATGCATGTATGAAATTCTAAAAAGTCAAGAAATTTTAAGTGGATCCTGTTTTCTAGCCCCTCCCACAAAATATTTTTCTAATAATCAGATTTCTAAGCATTTATTTGAACTTTCAGATCACTTTTCTCTTCATCAAAATTTTATTCATTTTATTTTAATTGGTATGTTATCTGTGATCCATGCATGTGTGTATGAATTCACTGTGTAGACCAGGATGGCGTTGAACTCACAGAGATCCACCAAATGCTGGGACTAAAGGCATGCGTCACCATGCTTGGCCATGTTCAGATTTTGTATTTGAGCAGGGCTCTGAACTCAGATCCCTATGCTTGAGCAGCAAGCCCTTTTACCCCCTGAGCCATCTCTGAAGCCCCTCAAAGATATTTTTCTGAACCTGCCCTTAAAGTTATTTGTTGTCATCTGTTAATTCACCTTCGGCTACACACAAGCCTGACTTCTGGAAAAATCATTTCAGATCTACAACAGGATGGCTCAAGTTCCTGCATGTCCCTGAAGAACTTCTCTGTATCCGATGGGTTTTCTATGGTGTCACTGTGCTACATGAGACAGGATCATCTCCTTCCTCAAACATCTAAGTATGTAACACCTGGAATAAATGACATACAGACATCGTATTACTGCTGTAATGGAATAAAAATAGCACTGTGGAAACATCCACACCTTTCTAACCTAACTTTCCCCTTTCTCCATCAGTCACAGAGAAAGCAGGTATGAAAAGATACAAAACTTTCTCTAGAGCTCCCTGTGCTGGATAGCTTTAGTGTCAACTTGACACACCTGGGTTGAGGGAGCCTCAATTGGGAAATTTCCTTCATCGGACTGGCCTGTGGCCATGTCAGTGGGACACCTTCTTGATTGTTGAGTGATTTGGGAGGGCCCAGCTCACTGTGGGTGGTGCCACCCCCTGCAGGTGGGCCTATGTTGCATAAGAAAGCAGGCTGAGCAGGGGCCAGGGGAGCAAGTCAGTAAGCAGCATTCCTCCATGGCTCCTGCTTCCAGGTTCCTGCCCTGAGTTCCTACCTTGGGCTTTCTAATGAACTGTGACCCCAGAGATGTAAGCTGAATAAAGTTGGTATTGGTCAGAGTGTTTTGTCACAGCAATGGAGAAACAAACTAGGACACTCCCCATATACTGATGGCTCAACACTGGTAGCTCAGACAGAATGCCCAGACGATGACTAAGAGTTTGCAGAGACCAAGGGAGTGTGCCAGAACAAACCTTTGAAATGTATGAGGTCACATTGGTCTTATGGAGTTCTGGGGTTGTCAGACCATGATGGAGGGCCAGGACTAGGACTGGGGCATAGCAGAAGGAAGAGGTACCCTGGTGGACACTTCTGTGTCTGTAGATTTTACTGTGCATGGCTATTGACTGTGTGATGCTGGTGGCATTCAGTGTTTAGACAGCTGAGCAACAGGCAGCCACATAACATGTGCAGTACATCTCCTCCCACAACTCAAAGGCAAGAATGTCACAACTGAAGAAGATCATCTCTGGGAAATTGTCAGGCAAGAACAGGGTAAGGCAGTGCTGTCTGAAGCATGTCCCTTCCCCGGGTTCACCATAAGAGCGTAAAGCCGTCTCGGTCTTGAGTGAAACCTTTGGCAGCACACATCAGGAGAAGATAATGAAGGGCATTTGAAGGTCACAGCCATGAGTTGATGTGACAAGAGACTGTCATCCCAGCTCTTACGTATCTGAGACAAGAACATGGTGAGTTCCAGGTCAGCCTGGTGAGACCATGTATCAAAAATAGTAAGTAGGCCAGGCATGATGGCACAGGCCTTTAATCCCAGCACCTGCAGAGGCAGGTGATTCTCTGTGAGATGGAGACAAACATGGTCTACACAGTGAGTTCTAGGCCAGCTGGGGCTACAGGGAGATCCTGTCTCAAATTAAGTAAATGATAGATGATAAATTGATTGATAGATGATAGATAGATAGATAGATAGATAGATAGATAGATAGATAGATAGATGATAGGTAGATAGATAGATAGATGTTAAAAATAGAGAACAAAGTTATATAAAAGATAAACAGGGCCACTAGTACCAGGTAAAATAAATTTAAGAAACAGATAATTGTATAATTTAAATTAACAAGCATTCTCAAGGAGGTATTGGAAATAGAGGACCCTAAAGGCTACTTTATATCTAGACAACATAGTGATGATATGAATATCTGGTATGAGTCAGCTAAAAGACAGCTAACAGTGTTCATGGGGTGGCTATGACAAAATGGTTGATACTGGATGTACAGGAAACCCCAAAGTAAATAATGATATAATCTATTATATAATTGTTTTTGGAAGAATGTCACTTTTGTGTAATTCTGTATAAAACTGGTCTTGTATGCTAGTATGTGCCCTGGTACCTGCCAGGACCAGTCTGCCCATCAGCCTGTGTGCTGGTGAATAAAGTCAGTCTTGTCAGTCCATGACTCCTCAAATTCTCTTCCACCTCCCAAGCTCCTGTGACCTTCCTCCATTCTTGGCATGGATCTCACAGGAGCTAACAACAGAATTAGTTATAAAGGAGAGCTGGGGGTCTGTAATGCTTTACATTATTTTTTAAATTCTTTCCGTGGAGCATATATAAAACTAAGTAGTATAAAGTAAGTTTAAAGGCAAAACAAGAAACTCAAAGATCAGAAAGAGATTAATTCCTAGAAATGTCAGGAAGCAAGGAACGGGGAAGGAACAGAGAAGGG
Organism: Nannospalax galili; assembly: GCF_000622305.1. Taxonomy (NCBI): domain Eukaryota; kingdom Metazoa; phylum Chordata; class Mammalia; order Rodentia; family Spalacidae; genus Nannospalax; species Nannospalax galili. The sequence goes on along the minus strand of NW_008357518.1, from coordinate 2,924,697 downwards.
AGCCTAGAAGTGATGAGGATGGAAGCAAGGCATTAACAGTGATGTAAAACACATGCTCAACAGCAGAAGAAATAAAAAAATGAAATCAGGAGAGAAATCCTGAGGACAAATTAAGAAGTGTGATTGAGTGATTGTAAGTCTTCAAAGTGTTTGGGAATGGATTAAATGTGCCATGCAACATTTGAGACATTTATGTGAATGGCAGAGAAGCATCTCAACACCTCCACTAAGGAAAGAGAACTTCCTTAGGAAAAAAATACTGTTATGTCCCCCTCAGCATTTTCACAGGCTATTGCAATAGAAACAGAAAATGAGTGTTTTCAAGTTGTTTAAGTTAAACACTTTTAAAACTGGTTTTACAGCAATCAATTATCATTGGATTAAATGATGATATTTTTAGTTTTGTAAAATGGCAGAGAGTTTACTGCACCAACATCTGATTTGTAAATTCCTTGGGGACACTATTCTTATAAGAAGGCTCTGATATGGGTAGGAATCAATGGAAATAAGGATTTCACATAACTTAGCAAAATCTAATGTTCTTTCACAAACAAGAAATGAAACAGGAAGAGCAAACCAGGTGCTTCTGGAATTCTACATGTTGCTCCACGGTTAGCTGACAGAACTCTGGGGCGACAGAGCAGGCAAAAGACTCTGAGGTGGGGGATGGTATAGACAAGTCATTTGTGCCCAAGAAGCATTGATACGTGAGTATATAAAATAAATATACAAATTAAACGTTTATTTATAAGAAATCATAAAGAGGGCCTAGAAAGGTGGTTCAGCAATGAAGAGCATCTACTTACTGCTTTTGCATAAGACCAGAGTTCAGTTTCCAGCACTCACACTGGGTGGCTCACAAGCACTTGTAACTCCAGCTCCAGGGGAACCAATGCCCTCTTCTGGCCTGCATGGGCACCTACACTTACATGCAAATACACAGACAGACACAGACACAGACACTCATACAGACACACACACACACACACACACACACATTCTTAAAAAAATAAAATAAATCTATAAAGAAGAGAAATCACAAAGAAATATTTTAAAAAACTCTTTGGTACAAATATAATTGTATCACTTATTTAAAAAATGTACATAATAATGAGGTGGATATTTGTTTGCTTTTACATAAATAGTTAAAAATTGGGGCTGAAGAGATGGCTCAGTGGTTAAGATCACTGGGTATTCTTGCAGAAGACCCTGGTTTGAATCCCAGCACCCACAGGGCAGCTATAGCCCTCTATAACTTTAATTCCAGGGGATCCAGTTCTCTCTTCTGTCCTCCTAGGGTACTGCATGAGACAGGTGCGCTTACATACATGCAGGCATAATACTCAAACACATAAAATAAAAGTAAATTAATCAAAAAATTTTAAAAGCAGTTAAAATTTAGCTGAATACTTGACAATGCAGGACCTAGAGCATCATCAGAATTTTTCAATGCTGACATTTTGATTTTATAATCGTCATTGCTGAGAGCACTGCTTTGTATAAATCATAGTATGAAATGGCAGAAATAGGTTTAGAAAGTATATTTTTTAAAATGTTGGAATTCTGTCCTAACCCTAAGCCAAAATTCATTTAATGATTTTTATGAAATTCAAGTCAGTAACTCAGAGATTTTTAAAAATAAAGTGTTTAGCCCACGACAACCAGACAACGAAGGATATAATCAGATGCTTACATGCTAAGGAAAAATATACAGCAAAATCACTGAAATTCTTAAGACAAAATAGTCACACGTTTCAACGGAGGCCTTTCAGACAATGAGTGTTGGTGGTGTTTTGGGTGCACATGTGAGGTGCAAATGCGCATGTTGTGTGTTCAGAATTGAGGCTACAGTGAGGTCATGTGATACAGCACTGTTGAGTGCTGCCAGATATATCCGAGATTCATTACACAACTGAATTCAAGTTAATTGGTGGTTATTGTGCATTCAGAGCCCTTTTTAACACTATTACATTCTGTTATGTGACCCCCATAGGGGACTGTGAGTCGCAGTTTAAGAAGCTGCTAAAGCACCAACCAAGCATTTGTGTTTACACCCATAGGTTAAGTTATTATGGCAGTCACTGTTTAGATGTTCTTGCTTCTTGCTGTGTGGGTTTTTATAGTAGATGGAATCCCACTGAAACTGGCCAATAGCCCATAGAAAACAGATGATGCAGAGACCTGGCAGTTCAGTACCTTACCACAACAAGAGGAAGACCATCCCACACCTGCCACACCCTCCAAGACTCAGGGACTTTTGCAGAATAGGTTATCAGAAAGAATGTAAGAGCCAGAAGAAGGGGTGGACTGTCAACTGGAAATGTCCTCTGACCACTATGCTGGCAGGGACTCAAGGGGGGAGTCACTTAACCCTTGCACCCATAAGTCGACTTCAGCTGCATTTGGGGGGGGGGGCGGCAAAGGATATATAAGCCTAGAACACCAAGAGACACCTTTCTCACCATTTTGTGTGGATGTTGGGAGGTCACAAGACCTGTATTTGAGTGTGGACTTTATGCAGCAGCCACAAACACGGAGTGTCCACTCTTCTGTAAATAAACCCCTACACTGTGCTCTGTTAAATAATAATAATGATGATAATAATAATAAATAAATTTTTTTAAAAGAAGCTGTTTTCTAGACAGTGAGACCTGAACTGGCCACAAAATGTTTGCTGTCCATTACAGAGAGGTAAAAAGGAGTCCTGAGTCAAAGGACATGACTGAAATCTAAGCACACATATCCTCATTGGGGAGTCAGAACCAGCACTGAATAGGAGCAGCCCAGAGAATAGTGGTCACTGTACCACTTCATTTTATAAAGTTCTTAAAGAACCAAAATTGTTTTCAATATTCTCTACTATGAAAAATGTACAAGAATATAGGAATAAATGACTTCACTACTTTAATAATACATCACTTTCATGAAGAAAGACAGAAAAGCTATCAGTGAACACACAAAAGACTCCAAAACACTCATAGTTTAACTTTTTTAGTGAAGTATTGATTCTGGTTTTTGTTTTTTTATTTATCAACAGTATATATATACTACATATATAATACCCACATTCCTCAACATATGGTAAATACTGATTACAATTTATCTGCTGTAATGGATATCAACTATCACAAATCTTCACATATACCAATGTGAGTGCTGATGGAGATCAGTTCTGCAGAAGGTGAGTCAAAGACAAGATAGAGTCCAGCTCTCTCTTGAAATAAGGAGAATGTTTGGACATTGGCAGAACACTGCCTTCCAGAGTCAAAGGCAGAGCACTGCCTTGGCATAGTAGGAATGATAGTGGATGGGCTTGTGTTTTCCTTTCTCTCAGACTAGAGCTCTGGGAAAGAGTTTGGTTAGCAACAGAAAAGAAAAACACCCTTTACTTTGAACTTTGCTTGATTTATGTTTTCACACTGTATTGTGGCTGACTTTGCTCATTAGGTATAAAGAGCCACTCAGAATTAAACTCGCCTTTCTCCACCTGAGAGTGGGTCCTTTGCCTTCATTCATTTCATCATCCACCAGCAGACCTGAGTCTCTACAGAGTGCCAAAAAAAAAAAACCCCAAAAAACAAAAAACCCACCCCCCCGAAAACTTTGGTTATTGCCAGTGTTCTAGTTTAGGTACCAAGTGCTGCTGAGGCTGAGATGGGCTTTAACTAGATGATGTAGGCTTACAGAGGGTGGGTTCTCTGGGTATCATGTCCCTTACTCTTCCCTCTCTCCATCTTCCACTCCTCTAGTTCTTTCCCCTTCCTGTCTTCCAGGAGGCAAGTACCTTCCACTCCTGTACACTACCTCTACCACGATGCTCTGCCCAAGCAGTTTGGGCCAAAGAGCCTCTGACACTGTGAGCAAAATAGACGCATCCCCCTTATATTGTCCATCTCGGGGGTTTGGATGGCCACTATGAAAAAGTAACTACCCCTCCTCAAACTGTATTAATGGAAGTGATGTACAATTTTTTTTGGTCTTTTAGAGACAGGTTCTCCCTGTAGCCCCAGCTGTCCTGGAACTCACTATGTAGACCAGCCTGGCCTTGAACTCACAGAGATCCACCTGCCTCTGCCTCCAGAGTGCTGGGATTAAAGGCGTGAGCCACCATGCCTAGCGATGCACAATTTTATAATGAGACACTGCACAATACTTTAGCTGCTGAAGGCTCTGATTGTTTCCTGTCATACTTCTTACGATTTACGTATATTAGCTAAGATGGTAACACTCTACAAAACAGCCAGCGAAAGTAAAACAGTGATTGTAAAATTTGAAACCCAAATGGATATATTAGAAATATTACAAACGTGGAAAAATAATAACTGTTGCTTGCTTGGATTTCAGTTGAACTAATAAACAACTTACACAATTTATATTTTTAACTAAAGAGATTTCCTTGTGTATTTAAAATGTTATTTTTATTTTAAAATAATCCTCATGATACTTGGCTAGGGCTGCTGAACTGATTCTACTAACACACACCAGGCCCCTTCCTCTATAAAAGAAAAAAGAGTGCTAAGTGATTCATATATATCATCGTTACATACTCATGAGTATAGCAACATGAGATTCAGGCACCTAAGTTCTTGGGGCCATATCAACTGTTTCTTACATATTTACTACAAAATGATATGCAATTGAAAATGAAAGAATTGATGTACAATTGACCAAAATTCATCCAAGGAAAGAGGCTAGGAAACTGGAAAACAAGCTAGCTCCTAAGCCTGTGTGTATTCCCTTAGCGCATACTTGAATTGATAAATTGATAAATTCTGGCTGCTGTGTCCATAATGAACTGGACTCTGTTTTCCCTGTTTGCATTTCGACTGCCTAAACACCAGAAGAACCCTTACTTCCTTACACTGGATCAATCTTCTATTAGCCCACTCCAAGTTTCCAAATGATGTCACTCCTTCAAGCTAGAAACAGACAGTTGAGTCAGTGCAAGTTCTGTATCAACAAGCACATAGAGCAGTTGGGGTAGTTGGTGGGGTGTCTAAGAGAGGATTGCATGACTAAATCTCCTGCAAGCATTTTTAAAAATCACATTTGAGATGTAGATTCAGCTAAGAGCTGAACATTTTAACTGTGCTACAAAGCTTGTCTCAGTAATATTCTGACTTAATCTGCTCACCACGTAAGTGAATCACCAGGGAGAGATTTCCAAGGCAAGCAGTGTGCAAGGTAGAGTGAGGACAGACTGCCTGCTTCCATTTACACCGGAGGTACTGAATGTCAATACTGCAAATAGACACATCCTTTTATCTGCATGTACAACTCTATGCAAATAAGCACTCAGGAAAAGCCCAGTACAACCTGTAACAGAAAGGAAAATAAGCAAGCACAACCTCTTGAGATAGCTGCAGTTCAGGAATAACAGCCTTCTGTTTACAAAGGAGTCATAAAGTTCTGGCAAGGTATCTGAGTTGAAATGGGAATTTTTCTTTTTCTTGTGTGTTAACATAAAACTCAAGTGAAATTACTGTTATAAAAGAAATATCAATATTTGTGAGAGCCTGCATGAACATGGATAACCTTTATTACATAAAGGGTGCTTAGCCAGTGCTGTATCCTAATGTCTAATCTGTTCTAACAGGAGAATTCACTGCTGGTGGGAGTAAAAACTGGTGAAGTCGTTTTGGAAATCAGTGTGGAGGTTCCTCAAAAAGCTATAAACAGATCTCACACATGATCTACATCTACCCATTTCACAGTCACAATTGCTAGAATGTTTGGGAAATGGCACTCGCGGCACCAACAACCACAAACATTCATCTTGGGTATCTAGTTGGTGGATGAGCATGACCTGTTTTCCCTACCTTCTAGTCGGTTTATGTTGCTATAACGGAATGCCACAGCAGGAGCAATTTATTAAGACTATTGGTTTTTTTAAATTTGTGTGTCTGAGGACTATTGAGTTCAGTGCCAGGCTGCATCGGAGGAGGTCCTTCTTACTGCCTTACAGACATTCTGTCACAATTTTTATTCTTTTAAAACCCACAGTTCAAAAGCCAAAATCAAAACCAAAACAAGAAAAACAAAAGGAAAGAGATAAAATATCTAAGAAGGAGTAAAAGAAAATGCTAAGGCTGATCACTGTTGGGAGAGGGAGAGTTGGTCTTCTTTAAGAGAACGATGCTAGATAGGCTGACCGGGACATATGGGGACACAAACTTGACTTGATAGGCCTTACTATTTGACAGAATTTATGAAATACAGTTGGTGGGCAATGGATGCTGCAGATAGGGATGGGGGTCTCAACATGATTATTAAGATATATGAAATGCACACAAATTCAATACAAATATATACTGAGAATAAAAGGAAAAAGTCACATTTACACTGGATCTGAGTCTTATCCACATGGTGTCATCTAACCTTATTTACACCTGACCTCTGAAGACAACAGTCAAATTATCACCCTCTTAGTCCTTCAGAATTGACTATCAGCATGATTTTTGCAAGGACATTCAGACAATAGAACACAAATGTTTTTGTTGGTTCACTGAGAATGGAGCCAACCCATGAGAGGGAAGAGACGAGGAGAGAGTCAATCCCAACTACAGGTGGCATGACTTGAGTCCAGGTTATTCCAGTGATAAAGAGCATACTGAAAAGTCAGATGAGAACAAGATTTCTTCTTTCTCCTCAAATTTAGCTGAGGCAGATTTCCATCCTCTTAACTGACATTCATTATGAATATATTATTTCTCCTTGCATCTCAAACAATATCTTGCAATATTAAATTTCTTAGTTATTTTCCGGAACCTTTCGTGTTATTTCACACTTCTGTGGCTTGGCACAGGAACCTCATCTTGAACGCTGTCCCATTGCTTCTTGGTCTAACTAAATACTTATCATTATTTTGCTTCCAACACAAAGCTTTTTTCCAACATTAAGATTGCTCTGACTCTACCAGAAGTCTAGTTTACCCTTCTGTTTCTCCATCCTCCTCCCGCAAATAAGATACAAGCAGTGCATAATGAAACGGTCTCAGCTCTTGAAGTTATCCACAATAATCTCACCAAACATCACAAACAAAAAGTGCATGAAAAAGAAAAATACTGTCAGTCTCTGAAATGTGCAAGATGAATACATAAATGACATTACCATCCAAACTTATTGAATCGAGGCTTCACCAGGGATGCTTCCTCTTTTGTCTGGCTTCTGATAACCTGACAGCTACCTGATGCTCCTTGGTTTGCTAATGAGCACTTCCATTTTTCTCCTGTCACCACATGACCTCTTCATTGCCTGTCTGTGTCTTTACATGGACCTCTATTAAGGACATCAGTAAACCTCAACAAGGGCCAAATATAATAACCTCATCCTAACTTGATCACATTTGTAGTAAACCTACTTTCCTATAACCTTATAATGGCAGGTATTTATCATGGATCAAGATATCAGCCTGTCCTTGTAGAAAACATAGTTTATCTTATAGCAGAGATTTCACTTTTAAGGTATGCAATAAAATGTATGACTGTTAATAAGTACACAGTGCCAAAGACATAATGTGTAATGGTAAGCACAGAAAAGTAAAGGGTAGAAAAGTGAAGGGCAGATTGGTGTGTAGATGAGTAGGTGTATCTCAAATAACTACATGCACTCAAAACTGCTAGAGTATTTCAGAAATGTTGGGGGAACAGAGAAGAAGCATTATCAGCTTTCTCTGATAAGGACAATGGTGTAAACAAAACTCAGCATCCTGTTACTAGATGGAAAGGCTGGACCACATTTTCTGGGTTCCAGACCATGTGAAGGGCAGAGGTTCCCAACCATTCCACAGTCCTTTATTCTGTTTGGTTTTCTATTTTGCTTGATATCTGATCATATCTAGAATCAAATATCTGGGTTTTGCAATTGTTAGGTATCTTAACAGAGATTTTGGGAGAGTGGAAAATGTTCAAGGAAGTATATTGAAAGTTTGTTTTGTTGATTCTTCCCTTCACATTCCATCTTCGGATCTAGTATGAAGTGCCACAGAAGAGACACAGAGTAATATGTAATATATAGCATACATTATATATTGTAATCTATAATATATACCATATAATAATACCATAATGAACATTAATTCAAGTGAGGTTGTTTTTTACTTGCTACTAAAAGTTTTTGGAGAAAGTATTTTTCCCAGCTCCATGGTCACGTCACCTAAAAGCCATCATCACTTCCTTTTAGTGTTGATTGACAGTTTCACCGTTGGTTGACAGGCCGCTGGGCTTCATTTACATAGCTGGCCTCACATGAGGTACTTGACAATGTGAACAAAGCCACATACGAGTCTGTTAGAACTTGGTGTTCTTTAAAATGCCATTGTAGGGGCTAGAGAGATGGCTCAGTGGTTAAGAACACTGAATGTTCTTACAGAAGACCTGAGTTCAGATCTCAGCACCCACATGGCAGCTAACAAGTGTCCATAACTCCAGTTCTAGTGGATCCGACACCCTCTTCTGACCTCCACGGGCATTGCACGACAAGGGTGCACTTCCATACACGCAGGCAATACACATATACACATAAAATAAAAATAGTAAATGAAATATTAAAAAAATAAAATAAAATGCCATTGTACAATTAAATTAAAATTCTATGTGAAAATATCTCATCTGGGAAAATAAAGCCGTTTGAAAGTTTAGGAGACATGAACCTGTATAAGAAACAGCAGAGCGAAGGGAAGGACCCACCCCTGTGATCTCCACTGTGATGCACTGGGAAAGGTTGGGTTCGTGTCAGATCGTCATGGTCTATCAGCACATTAAACACATCAACACACAAAATATGGGCCCTTTTCTTCTCCTCAGCATAGGACCATCTATGGAACAGCACAGCCATTAGGAAATCGAGATGAAAGAAGACATTGTTCCCTATATCCAAAGTTTTATCTGCTCAGAAGAGTCAACTAACCAGAATTTACTAGCATAGTGCATTGCTGTTAGTGACCACTTTTCCCCTTTGAGCTCTATAGTCTGCTATTTCTGTGTTGTACTATTCTATTGAAAATGTAATAGCGCCAGTGTGAAACACAAGCCAAGAGTGTAGTGTTGTCATATTTAGAGAGCTCTTGACAACACAGGTCCAAAGTCTATCTGAGGAGGTGGAGACACAGCTTTGCACCTGGCATTCTGTTCACAACTTGTCAATGAAAGAGCAAAAGACAACAACATGACATTTTCAAGTGACAGTCTTCAGTACTAATTATTAGAAGTCTTCATAGATTGTGATAAAAAATACAAAATGCAGTGCTAATGGTTCCTTACCCCATCCATACGTATGTAAGAGAGGCACAACATTCATTTTGTAGTTAGTTTGAAAGCAGTTGATATCAGACTGAATCTAAAGAAAAATTTAAATTAAGTATACAGTCTGCTTAGTGAATTTCAGTAAATTGAATCTTGTGGATGTGGATGGCGAGGTCACATCTTCTCCTATGAGGACACTCTTCTCCTATGAGATAGCTCTCTGCCTCTCTAAAGTTTGCTATTTGCTGGCAAGTGAACTCAGAGGGCCAGATGGCCAAGGCCAGACAAGATCATTAGACAGCTCCTGTTAAAATTTTGGACAGCAATTAACAGAAGCCCAGCAGGAACTCCCACTGCTGACCTCCTAAAGGGTGGCTAAGCAGCAGCATATGTGTTTATTTATTCTAGCAGGCCCTTTTAATTAACAGGTCTGAGGTGTGCACTATTTTGGAATTTATACAGTATATTAAAAACTTCTTTAAAGGCCCACTTGTTAAACTTAAGTCATTTTAAAATTGAAGGGAGAAGACAAAAAAGTGTCCAGGTGTTTAGTTATGGTATATACATCGAATATTCATTGGATTCCAGGAGAAAGTATCCCTTTAGCTAATTGCTAGGACTGCCAAGAGTGATCACCCTCCTATCTCAGTCTCAGGCAGTTTGCATGTGACCACAGGGCCCTGTCACTTGTAATACTGTTACTGCAGATTCCATATCCCCTTGCCCTTTCTGCTCCTTGCAATTGGGTCATTTGTCAAAACTGATAAAGAGATCACCTGAGGTGAAGTGGGCCTCCAAACACAAAGGCAGTAACATTGCTCTGCTTGGATGTTAAAGGTCATCATTCTTCGAGTGTACTTAAAAACCCATTGTGAATTTATTAAAAATAAAACGACTTTAGCATTTCTCACTAGTGACCTTACCAAATCCCTAAGAATCATAGATTATTACCTGATATTGATATAAGGCTTAGGGACTTGAAACTAGACAGGTCACAGGACAGAGGCGAGAGTCAAATACTAAATTTTCTACTAAATAGTCATATTAATCTAACTTATAATGACTTATTGTTATGCATCTTTCAACTCTCACCAGAGAAGATTTTTATATGGTGATTAACACAGAAATCTACAACTGGTCAACATGCAAAGAACAAGAGGCTTCAAAGAGCTGAACTCTGATCAGGACACACATATCAAACTTCCAAGGCTCAACAATTATTTTGGAAGAGGGAGCAGAAAGATTTTAAGAGCCGGAGGTGGTGAATAAACACAATGAAATAAGAGTTTTCCAGACAGCTGGTCATTTACTCATATGAACTCACAGCACTGCTGACAGCATGTACAAGTCCTATGCAAACTCAGACCATACAATATCCCAGTGTAGACCTGGGGAAGTGGGTAAGAATCACTAACCCTACCTGAGTAACTATTGGCTTTCGGGAGGGGGAGAGACAATGTCTTTCAAGGGTGAGACTCCTGGTAGGTTAACCAGGCTCCAGTAGATGTGCCCACAGTGAAGGACATTTGGGGACACAAATTAGACTCTGAAAGTCATATATAAAGAGAGGTACAGAAGGGGAGGGAATCTAATTACCATCAAACTATGTTTTATGAAAATCACAAAAACTCAATAAGAAATTTAAAAATAGACCCGGTGATTATGTAAATCATTGTAAAATATTTCACATGAGGAAATGTACAAGGAATGTGAGGAGAGCAGTTGCACTTACATTTGTTTTGATTGGCTTTGTTCTTATGGCTACTACCAGATGTCTCCATTTCCTTTGGTTTGAAGCTGTTTTGGGGGGCAGGGGGATGAGTTTTGACAGAGTCCTCCAGGCTTAAGAATCTGGCTATGCACATGACTGCTGGGGTAGCTTGGAGCTGATGCAGATTTTATTTCATCTAAGCCTCTAGGGTTAAGATGGTAAACGCACATAAAATAAGGCATGCAGCAGGATTTGGGAAGGTTTGCTTACATCCAGAAGCATCTGAAAGGGAAATGAAGAAACCTCAAGTGCTCATCTTACATTACGCACACGGATACCCACCAAGTACCTGCTATCATCATCACGGCAATTATCAATCTGATGAGGATCATGCCAGGCGTATTCAGTTCAAATCCTCAAGAACTCTCAGGCATAATAACATTCCAGTGTGGAAAACACCCTTTATGCAAACTTTCTCCCACCGGATTGAAGTACTGTTTATCCAGTACATGGTCACTGATCTTCATCCAAATGAAATTTAGGGCTTGATTTGCACGTTTCATTTAGTTTCCTTGGAAATGAATATGCTTACTCAAAAGATGCACCCAGGAAAAAGGAGTTATCATCAGCTGCCACGGTTCTGTTTACAGTTGACTGCTCCAAGTTTTAAATTACAAGTCGTAGCTTTTCTCAAGCAAAAGAAGCAAAAGTGCAGTGTGGACAGCATATGGGACAGAGCCTCCCCTCTGCCTTTTGTCTTGGTGATAAAAGAATGGCACATTACCGTCAGCCCTTCACTGATTTTCGCTTTGTATCTGGGCTTCAGTGATTGCCAGCCGAGCTGTTAATCACAGAATCATTCAAGCTAATAGGATGCAGCAATTTTGCTGATGATGGCTCTTTGAATTTTAGTACTTCTTATACTCAGGGCTCTTGAAAAATGGGGAGAAAGTAATTTTTAATAGACTTTCTCATAGAAAATGTTCTACTATTACTACATGCAAAATATAAAATAGAAATGGAAATTAATTATTTGGTTAATAAAGGCAAAGCAGGATAGTAACCATATGGTTAAAATAATACTCATGAATATATTTAAAGCTATTCAAAACACTGGTTTTATATTTTATCAATATCCTATTTAGTATGTCTTGATATTTTTATTACATGGCATTTGAACATTGCCCAAATGTTATATGCTGTTTCTGATGATAGTGAGAAATTAACATTTAGTTTTTAGGGGAATTTATTTTAAAAGAATTGAAAACATACATTAAATTGCTCTGATTTAAACATACATATTCTTTTTTTAATGTTATTAAAGTCCAGGTATAGTTCTAAGAACTATAAACCTATGCAACCATAAAAATTAAAACCTAGGGGGCTGGCGAGATGGCTCAGTGGTTAAGAACACTGGTTGTTCTTGCAGAAGACCCAGGTTCAAATCCCAGCACCCACATGACAGCTAACAACTGTCCGTAACTTCAGTTCCAAGGGATCCAATGCCCTCTTCTGTCCTCCGTGGGCATTGCACAACACGGATGCACTTCCCTATATGCAGGCAATACACTCACACACATAAAATAAAAATAATAAATAAAAATGTTTTTAAAATTAAAACAGTATTTTCATATACTAAACTCTTATGATCGAGCTGTAAGTTTACATAAAAAATTTAAACATTTCCCTTCAGAATTTAAGGTATGCCCACTGAGGAATAAATGTAAAATTACTGAAGAAATGAGTCTGTTATGGTTTAAATTATGTTCTTCAAAAGAAAAACCTCCTAATCCCTGTGACCTCAAAATGTGAACTTCTTTGGAAACAGGGTCTTATAGATATTTATTACATTAAGATGAATTCATAGTGGATTGTGTCTCTAAGTCAATGTGCTTAGGGAACTCAGAGGAGACAGTCATGTGAAGATAGGAAGATTTCCATGTCCAAGCAGGGGTGAAGTGATACATCTATAAGACAAGGATTGCCCAAGACAGCCAGCAAGCCACCAGAGCAGGAAGAGGCCAGGGAAGACCATCCTCAGCAGACGCTGCAGGAAACCTGATGCATCAACACTTTGGGAGTCTGAAGACTCCCAGTTGTAGGACTGAGATAACAAATTCCTGTTGTTCAAAGCCCACTGGTTATTCTGACAGCATCCCTGGAAATTCATGACAAACTCTGGGGTTGGAGAAATGGCTCAGCGGTTAAGAACACTGGCAGCTTCTGCAGAGGACCCAGATTCAGTTCCCAGCACCCACATGGCAGCTAACAATTTCAGTTTCGGGAGATTAGGTTCCCACTTCTGACTTCTGTGGGCTTTGTGTACATGGTTGCAGTTGCATATGTGCACACAGAACATACATACATACACGCACGCACACACACACAACACAATAAACCAATCAAAATCTTTTAAATAAAAAAATTTTAAGAGAAAACAATGGCTAACTCACTCCCAAATAATTAGTAGGAGAAAGCACGGTGGTACATTTCTCTAATCCCAGCACTGATGAGGCAGAAGCAGGCAAATCCTTGAGTTTGAAGCCATCCTGGTCTCTGTAGTGAGTTCAAGGCCAGCCAGGGCTACATAGTGAGACCCTGTCTCAGACAAAAAACTTAGGGGACATCTGTCAAATCGAAGGTGTGATGTCACATCAGAGGAGATAAAGCCAAAGAAATGTCACTCTATCTTCACATCTCTCTCAGCCTCACCCGTACATGACTTACTTTCACTTTTCTTCTCACCTCCCTGCTCTGTACAATGAAGTCATATTGTCAACTCAGTATAAAAGTTCTTGAGAGTTGATGTGGAACAGTCCAACTTTAGGCCATTCTGTGAGTTCTTCAGGTGATGATTTTCCTGGACCTTTTTATGGATCCGGTGTGTCTCACCAATTACATGGAAGTCAGACTTGAAAAGAAAGACCTTGCTATTAGCCGTGGAAAGTTTCAAATACGTGAGCATAGCATACAATATATGTGAACTCAGCAAAGTCTGGAGTAGAGTACCTGAGCTGGGGAGGCAGGAACCGTTCATTGCAGATGCGGATCCCTCAGCTGGGTTTTAAGATTGATCTCATGAGCAAGGATACTCCAGAGGAAGACAGACAAAGTGCATAGGCCTGAGTGTGTATCCATCACCCTTTGCCTCAGCTATGTTCTGAGCAGCCTAAAGTTCCATTCCAGGTTCAACTTTCCAGGCCTCACTTATTACAAAACATATATATATATAATATATATATAAATAATATATATGTATATATAATATATATTTGACTGAAGAATACATATTGATTCAATAGGTATTTTTCACCTAAGTTTCTGTAAAATATGGAAAGAAATTGAAAACTTCAAAGCACTAGGATGGTTGGGAACAGCAGAACAGAGCCTCTCCTAAGACTGGTACATGTGTTGGACACTTGCCCTCCTGCCTCACAGCCCACTTTCAAGCTGAGGTGGAAACAGGGAAAGGTTCTCAACTCAGCACTAAATAATCAAGATATTTCTTCTCTCTCTCTCTCTCTCTCTCTCTCTCTCTCTCTCTCTCTCTCTCTCCCCCATCTCTTTCTAGACATGTACACACACAAGTAAAAACAGAGAAAATGGAAGTCTTGCAACTCTAGAGTCCTTCAAAGAATAAAAGTGAAGTATTGGGAAGGAGATTAAAGATGAGATTTTAAGAAGAGAGGGAAAAAAAGAACTTCTTTTAAATTAAGCTAAAAGAAAAGACATTCTTACTTAGAAACTCATGTTCCCTTGTGCATGCTTTATCTATGTACATACAGTACATGTTTTTGCTCTTCATGTGAATCCAGAGTGGCTAAGCCTCATTAGCAGACACAAGTTCCTTTCCTAAGTACATTTAATACAGCAAAATTGATAGATTTATTTCAAAAGAAGTACTACCTATCCTGTCTGACACCTCTTCCTCCTCCTGCTTCTCTGTGGAGAAGTGTCAAGGGTGAGCAGAGTAGCCTCCTGCAACCATCTATGGACAGCTGTTCTTCCCTCCCCTGCCCGGGAGGCTGACAAGTGCATGTCACTCCTGTGGGCTCCCAGGCAGGGCAGACATAGCCCTGTGCAGGCACTGCAGCCCAGTCTGTGCTAAGTTGTCTTAATAAGAATCTGGTGCTACACAGCAGCACACACATGCATATGCACTCACATATGTATACATACACCCACATATACACAACACGACACATTCAAAAACATATCTGCAAGGAAGTCAGTACTTTGAACAAAAAAAGAGATTCAAGGGTGGAAGTTGACACAAAGTCTTTCAGTCTCACGAGCACAGCTTAAAAAGACACCTGGCTTAGCTCTTCTAACTCCAGGGGCACAAGGAAGAAGTGCTTCAAAATAGGACAATGGTTAAGGCGGAATGATTCTGGGAAATGACACCTCTCTCCTGACACCTGCCTTCTTCAGACACTGGCTGTGTCATTTGCAGGGCCCAGTGCTAAAATGAAAATGCGGGCACCCTGCTAAGACATTATTAAGGATGTCAAGCAAGCATCAGCTAGTGCTAAACCAAGCCTGATCCTTTTGGGCCTGGCCCCATGGGACCCACAGGACCTGTGCTCATAGCCAGCCCTGTCTTTGCAGTTTCACTTGGCCATATTCTCTCACCGGATCTGGTATTTCCTTTCAACACTAAGCTGTGCTCCTTCCGAGCCTTACCGCAGATGAGCTGTTCCAGTTACCCAGCGTCTTACTTGAAAGCGACAAAGCAAATGCTGTATGTGTTTTGTTCCATCTGATATCCACAGATGATGAAATTCTATGGAGGTATACAGGATTATTAAAACAAATCCATAACTCTGCAAATTACCTAAAAAATTAGGAATCATTATTCTTAGATAATAGTTTTAGCAATGATATAGTCAATAAAAATTCAGAAATAATCCTATAATAAACCTCAAATTCTCATGTGTGTTATTGATATAATTCTGAACTCTGCTTTCTGAACTTTTGCTTAGGGGAATAATTTCCCATTTATCAAAATATTAAAATATTTAGAATATTAAGATCACAAAGTGAGAATTTTTTTAAGTTTATATACTATTCTTATTTTATGTGTATGCATGTATTGCCTGTCGAACGCCCCCCAAGCCCACCAGGCTTGGAGCTTCAACAAGAGAAGAGTCCAGACAAAGGTCTTGATTTTATTATAAAAAGTTTAATTCTTAGCAGTCAGGTGAGCAATCACAGAATGGCTTTTCATTGTGAGGAACACAGATCTTACATAGGAATCAGATTTGGGGTAACCAAGGAATCACCATGGATATTTTACTAACAGAAACTAACTACGGACACAGCACATTGCCGCATTACCTCACCAACTCCGGTGCCCGAAGACGGAACCAAAACTAACTTTCTAGAAGACCTGATTTATCATGGAGGCACAAGCTGTCAGCTCAAACCGCTGAAGCAAAGAGCTCAGAAGCTCTTAAAGTGGCACTCTTCTTTTTCTAATGCTCATGTCAAGCATGGCTCCCGACAATTGCCTGCATGTAGGTAAGTGAACCCATGTCGTGCAATGCCTGCAGAGGACAGAAGAGGCTATCAGATCCCCTGGGACCGGCATTATGGACAGCGGTTAGCTACCATATGGGTGCTGGGATTCGAACCCGGGTCTTCTACAAGAACAACCAGTGTTCTTAACCACTGAGGCTTCTCTTCAGCCCCCTCTCAAAGTGAGAAATTTTAAAAACAAATGTGTTCCTGCCCTCATCTTGTGGGATATGTACACAGCATCTACCTCAGGGTCAGTCACACTCCGGTGCATGGGACCTACAAACTTCTACATGACTGGGAGAAAAGGAAGAGCCAACACTTGAGTTCATTAATCTGTCACATGTATATTATTTTCCTGAGGTACTTTTTAAATTGTTTATTTAATAACCACATAATTAGAAGAAGTATTTCATTTCAATGGCATTGACATATTCAATAACAATTTCCAGAGCTAAGATGCATCTCTTTCAAAATTGGCTGTAAATTTTAGGTTTACAGTTGAATTATTACAGTTATACAATATTGTACTCAGTATAAACCCTATAAGGCATAAAATTAATTGAGGTTTTAACCTTTAAAAAAGATCTCCATCTCATTATTAAAATACACCTTCATACAGAAAAATTTATTTTAATGCAATTGACATTAAGATATTTGCACATGCATTTCTAATCTCTATATATCAGATTATTACTAGTCACAGTCAGTTACTTTCTGAGCTCCTTGGCATCTGAGCGTGGATAAAAAATCATCAGGT
>NW_008357518.1:2898637-2907023 GCF_000622305.1 Nannospalax galili | reverse complement strand
CAGTATAAACCCTGTAAGACATAAAATTGAATGAGTTTTTAACCTTTAATAAAGATCTCCATTTCATTTTAAAATATACTGTTTCTCACAGACTCATTGTTTTTGCTACTAACACTGAGAGGTTGGTGCATGCATCTCTAATCTGTATGTGTCTGATTATTACTAGTCATAATCGGTTGCACTTGGATCCTTAGAACCTGTGTATGTCTATAAAGTCATGGGGTAGATTTCAATGGCAATGTTTATTGCCTCTACTAATTAACACGATGTAAATTTTCACGTTTCCTCCTCAAATATAATACATTTTTTAAATTTGTTGATTTTTTTTTGTGTGTGTGTCTATATATTACACAGAACATCCCAAACCATCTTATTCAAGTATACACCCACTTCCCAGATGGCACCCTCCCATAGGCTCCCTACCGCCACTAGAGCCCTTATACTCTGTAATACCTGCTACTGTCTGCTCTGTTGTCTCCCCCCTCCCCAAGCCATTCCCCACTACTTGTCCACCTGGTGAATCTAGTAAGCCTATCTAGAGGTCTTTGTTTTAGGAAGATCAGCTGTTCCTCCTCTAGCAGCAATCAGTTGTCAATATTCGTTTAGATAAGATTGGGGTCTGCCGTTCATTTTCCCAGTTCTATGCTGGGTTACTATCTGGGAGTCCCTTGGGTCACCCTGGCCAACAACTCAAAAGAAGGGATTTCCTATCGGGCATTGATGCTTGTTATGTAGCCTTTAGCTATACATAATGGGTGCTAGGATTCGAAACCGGGTCTTCTGCAAGAACAGCCAGTGTTCTTAACCGCTGAGCCATCTCTCCGGCCCCTTAGCTGGTAGTGGTGGCACACACAGGTAGGATATGCTGAAGAAGCAGAGGCAGGAGTATCTGGGTTTTGAGGTCAGCCTGGGCTACATATCCTGAGGTACATTTTATATGCAAAAAAAAATCACCTATTTCTAATATACAATTCAATGATATTTAGCAACTTTACCACAGGGAAAGTCATCATTAAAACCAATTTCAAAATGGCGTCTTCAGCTCTAGTCTTATCACCACCTCTGGAGGACAATCAGGACCCATGTCAAAAGCCTGTATTGTTTAGGACGCCCTGACCAGCAGCTCAAGGGGAGATGCCTCACAGCTGGTACTAGGCTTTTTATTTGGCAACATATGGCTTCTAGGATGAGCATTTGAATCCCTTGTGTAGGGTAACTCCAAATAAACAAACAAGTAAATAAATAAATACTTAGTTTATTGTTTAATATATATATGTATATCTTTTAAAATAAGATTCCATACGGCTTTCCAATATCTTTAGTTACTTACTCCACCCCAACCCTCTTCTCTGCCCACCCTGGCATCCCTCATCTCACTCACACCTCCCTCCTCTCTATTGATCATTTCCTCTTCTTACCACCTGTGTTCTGTTATGTCCTCATTCCTTCAAATCTTTCTTCACCCTCCTGACCTTCCCACCGAGTCTTGTTCTAGTTTCCTGGATTGTACAGGCATTCCAAATGCTCTTCTCCATCCACTGACATCCTAACTGTCCATTCTCAGTAAATCCAACTGCATGACCCCACAAAGTCCACTTCGTCTCTATAAATTTGCCTTCCTTGGACATTTCATAGAAGTGGAATCAGAGACTTCATGTTCTCGTGCATACACTTTTCTCCTTAGCATCGTTACCCACAGTGAAGACTGTATCAGATAGTTTTTCATTGACGACTTGTTTTGAAGCTTTGGTTGTTAGCCTTAGCCTTTAATTGCCTTGATGACTTATTTTGTATTGTTTAGATATACTAAATTTTGGCTATCCATTTCTACTTGGTGAATATTTATTTCTATTTCGGAGATTTTATAAATAATGTGCTATGAATAATTATATGCAAGTCTTAACATGGACATGTTTTTACTCCTTTCTTATAAATATTTTTATCACGGGCTGAAGAGATGGCTCAGCAGTTAAGAGCACTAGCTACTCTTCCAGGGGATCTGGTTTCAGTTCCCAGCATCCACATAGTGACTAACAACCATCCATAACTCCAGTTCCAAAGACTCCAACGCCCCCTTCTGACCTCCATGGGCACTGCAAGACATGAGTCCACTTAGTTATATGTAGGCAACACACTCATACACATAAAATAAAAATAATAAATAAAATACTAAATATTTTTATCATTTCTCCCAGAATTCCATGCATGCACTCAATGTATTTTGGTCCCATTCAGCCTCCTCTTCTCTCAGTTCCACCCTCTCAACTACACATCTTTTTTTTTTCATCACCCGTAGAGTTCCATTTGTGCTGCCATGTGTTCATGGTGTGAAGTCATCCACTGCAGTGTTGTTGACCTATCAGGGACCACATTCATAAAGAAAACTGACCCTTCCTTCCCAAGAAGCCATCAGCTGCCCGAAGCTCCTCAGCTACGGGCGGACTCTTTCCCATTTCGGGCTAGACTACTGACTGGCTTGATCTTGTTTTGAGTACATGTCTATAAGTGGAGCTGCTGGACCCTGTGCTACTTTTCTGTCTAGCAATTTGCCGAACTGTTTTCTAGAGAGGCTACACCATTTTATATACCCAGAGACTAGTTGTTGCTCACATTCGTGCCACCATTTGAAGGGGACTTTCTCAAGTGTTATAACCATTCTTGTAGGTATAAAGGGCTATCTCACTGTGGATTTAATCTTCCTTTTCCAAATGATTAATGATGCTGAACATTGTTTCATGCTTGGATTAGTCAAAGGCATTAAGCCTTCTTTAGACTCGTATTTATCTTCTGCCCATTTTTTGTTTATTTTTTGAGCTGTAAATGTCCTTTGTAAGTTCTTAATTAGGTTGAGGTTTTGCAAGTATTTTCTTTCACCTGGTGTTTATCTTATTTACTTTAATGTTAATTTTTTGATATGTACATTTTGAATGTTGGTGAGACATCATTTTTGTCTTTCATGGATTGTATGTTTAGTGTCCTACCTAAGAAATAATTGCCAAATGTGACAGTCAGGTTTTTTCTTTTTTTAACCTATGCTTTCTTCTACAGGTCTGCTGTTTTAGTTGCCTCCAGTAATTCTTTGCTCTATTTTGAGTTAATTCCATGGGTGTTGCGAAGTGTGGTCTGAATGTCTTTGCATATGGCTATCCACTTGTCCCAGCACCATCTGTTGAACAGACCCTCCTTCCTCCAGTGATTATTTTTGGCACCTTTGTCAGAAATAAAATGACTATAAATATAAATATTTATTTCTGGACTCGCAATTCCGTTCCATTTGTCCATACGTCTGTGTGTACTGACTTGACAGCTGGAGGCTTATATTAAGAGATTGTAAGTAAAAATCTCTAGCTTTGTCCCCAAATTTCTTTGGCTCTTTTGTGTATTGGGTCTCTCCACATATATGTTTTGACTTGTTTATTAATTTCTGTGGGCAAAAATGCTGCTGCAATTTTGCTCTGTACTGAACTGAAATTGCAAATCAGTTTGGGGAAATTGCCCTTGTTTAGTCTTCTATCATGAGTGTGTGTGCCTGTTTATACCTTCCCTGTCAAGGAATTTTGGTGATTTTTTTTTCTGTCAACTATGCATTGGCATTTTTCTGACATTGTTGTGAATGGGACTTAACTTAATTTTTGGATTTCATTGTTTGTAATCTTACCTTCTTTTTCTTTTGTACTTGAGACAAGGGGTAACAGAGGATGCCAGCTGTGTGTGTGTGTGTGTGTGTGTAGGACAGTAGGAAAAATACAAAAAGAAAATGGTATTATTCAACTGAATTAATGTGCTGTATAGACATATCTCTTGAAATTAAACGAGATCCACATCTCCCTTTTTCTTTTCTGAGCATTAGAAGCTGCAGCCTTGGCTGCTTCCGGCTGCCGGAGAAGATGATCTCTGCGTGCTCTAGTAAGCTCAGGCTGTGATTCTCACTAATAACAGATTTCTCTGTCTGCACAGACTGAAAACTTGACCGAATCCTACTTCCCCACATTCTTGTGTGGGTCCTTGGGAGGGTTGCGTATTTCCTAATTACTCCCTCCCTCCCTTTCTTCCTCCAGTTTCCTACTTTTCTTTTTTCTTCTCTTCCTCCTCTTCCTTCCTACTTAACCCCATCACTCTAGTAAATCCACATCCAGTTGTCTGCACCAGCTGCTCCTGAACATCTCAAAACTAGAGAAGCCCACTTCACAGTTCTCCTATTTTAACCTAATTTGGGGGTAGTATTCCAAGGATTAATATCTTCTCTTCAGAGTCAATCTCTTGCTTCTCTGATGAGTGTTCCAATTTCTTATTCTTTGCCCTTGCAGTGTGGAGAGTCACCCCTTGGAAAGATGCCTAAATTCTGTTTCCCGGCTTCGGTGACATCAGCACTCCTTACCTTTCCTCTGAGTTCTTCTCTTCCTATCTGCATCTGTGCAACAGTTTTGAATTCAGTTTTATGTTGGTTAATATGCAGATCTGGGTGCCTTTACTATCTCAGTACATCAGAAACCCAGTCATACTGTTTACATGAATTTAACAACTTTCATGAAGATTCAGGAAAACAAAGGCAAAGCTCACATTTCTGTTGCCTGCTCACTAATTTTCCCCACTCACCTAGCAGTTCGCATCCCTCAGGGGTGATTCATATGGAGACAGCACTATGTCTCCAACTCACCTAGTATGCAGCAGGTCTGCCAGGCAGGCTTACTTCCCTAAGCCTTGGGATTACTGACAACAGTGTGATATTTCAAAATACCAGAAAACAGACCAAGGAAAATTTGGGAGTTCTTATCTAATCCCTAAGATTTTAGGATTACCTCTTCAGAGGGGGGGAAATGTTAGAGTAGCAAAAGGCCCTATTAAAAAGAAATGAAGCAAGGAAGGAAGGAAGGAAGGAAGGAAGGAAGGAAGGAAGGAAGGAAGGAGGGAGGGAGGGAGGGAGGCACTCTACCACTGAGCTAAATCCCCAACCAACCCCGAATTTTTTTCTTTTTTAAAGAACCGTACCTAGCAACCGTACCCGGGGAGGGAGGGAGGGAAGGAAGGAAGGAAGGAAGGAAGGAAGGAAGGAAGGAAGGAAGAAAGGAAAGAAGGAAAAACAGTATACAAAGTTGTCAGAAAAGAGTGATGGGGAGATATGGCAGGTGTTGGAGGGGAAGGAGTGGGCATGGATTTGATCAAAGCACCTTACATGCATGTATGAAATTCTCAAAGTTTTTTTAAGTTAAAAAAAGGAATTCAATGATGATTTTGGAGTATTTTAAGCAATTTTCTGTTTGTATGGTTTCTGATTCTTTTTAGATAAAACATAGTATGTCAGAGGGTCAAGCTCTGCATACGTTACGGCTAAAGCAACCACATGATCAAGTTCTGTTAATATAAGCCCCCAATAAATCAGTGAATGACGTGAACATGCTCCTCACTCTGAATTTTATCAAGGTATCACCATGTCATTGTGGCATTTAAGTAAAGTCAGAACCCCGACTTTTTCCTAATTCTGATTGGTGGTCCCTGAGGAAGTCACTTCATTTCTGATATTCATGTTCTCTAATTGTAAAAATTCAGGTTACTGTCATTAGACTTGAAGACACGAGCAGCCCCAAATCTACACAAACATGACATATGATGCTTATTCTTAGTTGGTGCAAATCCAAGCTGAGAATGGGGTCTCCATTTTTGTAGAATCTGTGCATCTCTATTACGTGGTCCAGGATGAGTGTGATGGTGGAAAGTAATGTTCTCACAGTGTATCATCTTCACATATACAAAGGGGTCCAGATCATGTAATTATAGACATAAACTCAAAAACACAAACATGACATATGATGCTTATTCTTAGTTGGTGCAAATCCAAGCTGAGAATGGGGTCTCCATTTTTGTAGAATCTGTGCATCTCTATTACGTGGTCCAGGATGAGTGTGATGGTGGAAAGTAATGTTCTCACAGTGTATCATCTTCACATATACAAAGGGGTCCAGATCATGTAATTATAGACATAAACTCAAAATTAAGCCATCACAATTTTTTAATTTAATAACCACATGGTTAGAAGAAGCATTTCATTACAGCGTTATCATATTCAGTAACAATTTCCACAGCAAAGATACATCTCTTTCAAAAGTGGCTGTAAATTTTTAGGATCACAGTTGAACTGATACTGATATAATACAATATTGAACTCAGTATAAACCCTGTAAGACATAAAATTGAATGAGGTTTTAACATTTAAAAAAGATCTCCATTTCATTTTAAAGTATACTGTTTCATACAGACTCATTTTTAATGCTAATGCTTAGATTTTTGCACATGTGTCTCTAATCTCTATGTATCTGATTATAACCAGTCACAGTCAGTTACACTTGGATTCTTAGCACCTGAATATGGATATAAAGTTATCAAGTAGATTTCACTGGTAATGTCTATCACCTCTACTAATTAACATGAAGTAAATTTTTATGCTTCCTCCTCAAATATAACTCATTTTTCTTATTTGTTGGTTTATGTGTATGTCATACAGAACATCCCAAATAATCTTATCCATCCCACTTCCCAAATGGCATCCTCCCATAGCTCCCCCGACCCCCACTGGATGGAGCCCATATACTCTGTCATCCCTGTTATTGTCCACTGTGTTGTCAGCACCCCCAGCTGTTCCCCAGTGATTGTCCATCCCCTGAATCTAGTCAGCCTATCTAGAATTCATTGTTTTAGGAAGATCAGCTATTCCTTATCTAGCAACAATCAGTTATCAATATTCCTTTAGATAAGATTGGGGTCTGCTGTTCAATTTCTGAGTTCTATGCTGGGTTACTGTCTGGGAGTCTCTTGGGCCACCCTGGCCAACAGCTCAAAGAAAGGTATCTCCTCTATGGCATTTTTTCTTGTTATGTAGCCTTTAGCTATACATATGGACTCTTGAAAATTATATTGACCCCATTAATCTTTGGCTATACTTTCCTTTTGGATGTTTAAGACCCTAGAGTTGGCCCAGATAAACCAATTTATTTTTATTCTTAAGGCCATTTGAGGGTCTGTTCCTCAGGGGTCACATGGGCTTGGGAGGAGCCCCTGGCTCCTTTTATCAGTTTCATTCATGTGAAGATAAGTCAAAGGTCCTGCTCAACCATGGCTGGCTTCACTTGGCAGCATGAAGTAAATGTTTCTTCTGTGTTAACCCTCTTCTTTGTAGACTGGACACTAATTCAAGTCCATCTGGTCTCCTCAGCCTCCTTGATCAAGAGGACAGGTGACCCACCACCATTATAGGACATTTTGAGAGATGCTGATAGTCCCCTGGAACTAGTCGACATAGGAGGGCAAGGAGTAAAAACTGTCCTTATGTCCCTCTGAACAAATTAGCATAGGCCTCAAAGTATGTCTGTTAAACATCCAAGAAGTTTAGTTCCACCAGTCTGGTACTTTTATTTACTGTGTGTCATGTAGATAAATCTTGGGCAAAGACCAGTTGTTCTCAGATAAACCTTACCTAGACATATATTTCTTGATCTGCTATGTATAATTTGTCAGTAGGTTGTAGGAGTAATATGGTTCCCTCTGGTTTTCAAAACTAGCTAGGCATTGTTTATCTTTCACCCCTCCATCATGGTGTTCCCACTTAAGGTGCCCCCATTTTTCCACTTTCTCCCTTAATAATACCCTTCTCCTACAGTCCTACGTCTCTTGAGTTCCTTTTTTCCCTTTATCCCCTATGTTCCTTGTATACCCTTCCCTGCCCCCTCCCTTAAACTCACCCAATTTTTGTCCATATCTCCCTCATTAACACCTGTTTCCTACTATTCTTTTCCAGATTCTTTCTTTTCTTTACCTAGATTCCTTTTCATTATTCTGGTTCCTATACTTATGTCTGGATACATACTCACTTACCAGGATTTGGTTCTAGGATCCACATATGAGGGAGAATATATGTCATTTTTTTCTGAGTCTGTGTTACTTAACTTAGTATAACAGTTTCTAGTTCCACCATTTATCTGCAAATTGCATGATTTCACCTTTCTTTACTGGTGAGTAAAATTCCATCATATAAATGAACCACATTTTCATTATCCACTCGTCAGTTGAGGGACACTTAGGTTGCTTCCATCCCTTAGCTATTGTGAAAAGAGCAGCAACAAACATGGATGTACAAGTGTCTCTGCAATAGGATGAGTTCTTTGGGTATATGCCAAGGAGTGGTATAACTGGGTCAAACGGTAGGTTCATTTGTAGTTTTTTAGAGTTCTCCACACTGCTTTCCCTAGGGGTTGTACAAGTTTGCAGTCCCACCAGCAGTGGATGAGCATTCCCCTTTCCCCATATCCTCGCCAACATTTAGTATCATTTGTTCTCTTGATCTTAGCTAGTCTGACTGGGGTAAGATGAAATCTTAAAGTGGTTTTAATTAGAT
>NW_008357518.1:2889516-2898288 GCF_000622305.1 Nannospalax galili | reverse complement strand
CTTTCCTACACCTATATCTTGTAGGTTATTGCCAATGTTTTCCTCTAACAGTTTCAGAGTTTAGGTCTCTGATCCATTTGGAGTTGACTTTTGTGCAAGGTGAAAGATAGAGGTTTAGTTTCATTCTTCTACAGGTGGAGATCCAATTTTACCAGCACCATTTGCTGAACATGCTGTCTTTCCTCCACTGAATGTTCTTGGCCCCTTTACCAAATATCAGGTGGCTGAGATTGCGTATACTCACAGTTTTGTTCCATTGATCTATGGGCCTATTTTTGTGCCAGTACCATGGTGTTTTTATGACTATAGCTCTGTAATGCAGTTTAAAATCAGGTATAGTAATCCCCCAAGCATTGCTCTTAGTGCCCAGGGTTGCTTTGGCTATCTGAGGTCTTTTATGCTTCCATATGAATACAAGAATGTTTTTTTCCAATTCTGTGGAAAATGTCATGGGGATTTTGATTGGCATTGCATTGAATCTATAAATGGCTTTTGATAGGATGGTCATTTTCACAATATTAATTCTTCCAATCCATGAGCATGGGAGATATTGGTATATAGAAAGGCTATAGACTTTTGTAGGTTAATTTTGTAACCTGCCACTTTACTGAATGTGTTAATAATTTCTAGGAGTTTGCATGTGGAATTTTTGGCATCGCTTAGATATAATATCATATCATCTGCAAAAAGGGGATCATTTGATCTCTTCTTTTCCAATTATTACCCCTTTAATTCCATTCTCTTGTGTTACTGCTCTTACAAGAGTTTCAAGCACTATGTTAAAAAGGAGTGGAGATAGTGGACAGCCTTGTCTGGTTCCTGATTTTAATGGGAATCCTTCCAGTTTTTCTCTATTTAGTATGATGTTGGCTGTGGGTTTGCTGTATGTGGCTTTAATTATGTAAAGGTATGTTCCCTCCAGTCCAATTCCCTCTAGGACTCTGACCATACAAGCATGTTGAGTTTGGTCAAAGGTCTTTTCTGCATCTATTGAGATGACCACGTGGTTCTTGTCTTTGAGCCCATTTATATGATTTATGACATTTATTGGCTTATGTATATTGAACCATCCCTGAATCTCTGGAATAAAGCCAACCTGATCATGGTGGATAATCTTTTTGATGTGTGTCTGTATGCAGTTTGCATGTATTTTGTTGAGAATTTTTGCATCTATGTTCATTAAGTATATGGGTCTATAGTTTTCTTTTTTGGTTGTATCTTTACCTGGCTTCGGTATTAGAGTGATGCTAGCTTCATAGAAGGAATTGGAAGTACTCTCTTCATTTCTATCTTTTTGAATAAATTAATTAGCATTGGATGTAGATCGTCTTTAAATGTTTGGTAGAATTCTCTTTAAATCTACCTGACCCTGGGCTTTTTTAAGTTTGGAAGTTTTATATTACTGTTTCAATTTCCTTATGTGTTATGGGTCTGTTTAAGCTGTTAATCTCTTCTTGGTTTAGTTTTGGTGGTTCCCATGCTTTTAGATACCCATCCATTTCTTTTAGGTTTTCAAATTTAGTAGCATGTAGGTTTTTAAAGTATTCCCTTATAACACTCTGGATCTTTTTGGTGTCTGTTGTGGTGTTTCCCCTTTCATCTCTGATTTTGTTGATTTGGAGGTGGTCTTCCATTCTTTTGGTTAACTGGGCTATCAGTCTGTCAATCTTTTTTATCTTTTCAAAGAACCAGCTCTTGGATTCGTTGATTCTTTGTATTGTTTTCTTTGTTTCTATTTCATTAATTTCTGCTCTGATTTTTGTTATTTCTTCTTGTCTGCTGTGTTTGGGTTTCATTTGCTTTTCAAGTGTCCCTTGAGTTGCAATGTTAAGTCATTTATTTTTGTTCTTCCAATTTTTTTAATGTAGTCAGTTAGAGCTATAAACTTCCCTCTAAAGACTACTTTCAATGTGTCCCAGAGGTTTTGGTGTGTTGTATTGTCCTTTTCATTTAGTTCCAGGAATACTTTTATTTCTTTCTTAATTTCTTCTTTGACCCATTCACCATTCAGGAGTGTGTTGTTTAATCTCCATGTGTTCATGTTGTTACTAGGGTTTCTTCCAGTGTTGATTTTAAGCTGTATTGCATTGTGGTCTGATAGAATGCATGGAATTATTTCAGTCTTTTTGTATTTGTTGAGGTTTGTTTTGAGACCCAGTACGTGGTCGATTTTGGAGAAGGTTCCATTGGGTGTTGTGTAGAAGGTTCCATTGGGTGGAATATTCAGTAGATGTCTGTGAGGTCCATTTGCTATATGGTGTTGTTTAATTCAGATGACTTTCTGTTAATTCTCTGTCCTGTTGATCTATCTAATGAAGACAACGAGGTATTGAAGCTCCCTGCTATTAATGAGTTGGAATTAATCTGGGTCTTAAAGTCCTGTAGTCCTGTAGTACTGTTTTTACGAAATTGTGTGCACGAGAGTTTGGTGAATATATGTTCATGATGGTAATATCTTCTTGGTTTATTGTTCCTTTGATTAGAATGAAGTGTCCCTGTTTATCTCTTCTGATTAGTTTTAGTTTGATAGTCTATTTTGTCAGATATTAGAATTGCAATGTCTGCTTTTTTCTTAGTACCATTAGCTTGGTATATTTTGTTTCCAACCTTTCACCTTAAGGCAGTACTGTCCTTGAAAGTGAGATGAGTTTCTTGAAAACAACAAAAAGATGGGTTTTGTTTCTTAATCCATTCAATTAGTCTGTGTCTTTTGACTGGGGAGTTCAGTCCATTGATATTTAAAGTTATTAATGAAAGATGTGTACTGAATCCTGTCATTTTTATTTTTGTTCACATTCTTGATATAGTTGTCCATTTTCACAGTTATAATGTCATTGAATTTCTTTCCACAGCCCCCTGGGTACAGTCATTCCTTTCTTCAGCTCTTTGTATTGCTTCAAGAACTCTCTGGAGGGCTGGTTTTGTGGACTGAATTCTTTCAGCCTATTTATATCATGGAAGATTTTTCTTTCCCCTTTGACTGTAACAGACATTTTGGCTGGGTAAAGTAATCTGGGTTGGAATCTGTGGTCATTTAGAATTGGGAATACTTTGATCCAGGCTCTTCTGGCTTTAATAGTTTGCACTGAAAAGTCAGTTGTAAACCTGATATGTTTTCCTTTATATGTGACTTGTTATTTTTCTTTTGCAGCTTTCAGTATTCTCTCTTTGTTTGGTACGTTTAGTGTTTTTACTATGATGTGCCATGGAGAGTTTCTTTTCTGGGCCTATTTGGTGTTCTATATGCTTCTTGTATTTGTATGGACATGTCTTTCTTTAATTTTAGGAAATTTTCTTCTATAATCCTGTTGAAGATCTGGTCCATACCATTATCTTGAGATTCGTCTCCTTTCTGTAAGCCTATGATTTCTAAGTTTGATCTTTTTGTGGTGTCGCACAATTCCTGCATATTCCATTCTTGCATTTTCTTAAATTTTTCATAATCTTTGCTTGAGTGGTCTAATTCATCCACTTTATCTTCCAGTATTTATATTCTGTTTTCCACTTCATTCATCCTATTGGTAAGGCTTTCTTCTGCTGTTTCTAATTGGCTTACTGAGTGTTTCACTTCCTTCTTCATTTCAGCCTGAATGTTCTTCAATATTTCTCTTCTCTGAATTCATTCAGAAGTTTATCCCTATCTTCCTTCAGTTCTTTGATTTCTATGTGTGTTCTTTAAATTCACTAAATTCTTTTATCATATTTGTAATTGTTCTTTTGCATTCCATGTCCTGTTTTATCTCTAAGGGATTCTTATTGTACTCCTCTAGAGGACTATTGGTACTTGGTAGGGATATATTATTTTGGTTTTTCATGTTATTATTTTTTCTCTATGATTTTGACATGTGAATTTCTTTTGTAGTTTCTGATTCTTATGTGAGACTCAAGCCTTCCTTTGTTGAGTTTAGGCCTGCTTCTTTTTGTAAACTTTGTGTGCCTTTGTGGTTTACTTGTCGGGCATGAAAAGCTAGTTGGTCTAGGCTTCAGGTTCTCTCTTTTGATTTTATATTGGAGTGGCCAAATTGCTTTCATATTTCCCAAGAGGCCCAAGAGGGATCCTGGGGACTACTGGAAAGAACTTGGTTGTTCTGGATGCAAAGGATCAGGAAGCAGTAGAGATTCTGAGCTTAGAGGTCAGTCCAGGAGTCTGGGGTGCCAAGACAAGAAATGGGCTAGTACCCAGGCTAGGAGGGGAGCTGGGAGGGTGAATGAGGCTGGGGAAGTCAAGGCATGCCCCAGGACCCACCCAAGAAAGATGAGATACCCAGGGAAACAAAGGTAGGTGGGGTGGGACCAGGCCCCAAGGGCTTCTGTGCACTACTGGGAGGAACTGAGTTGGTCTGAATGCAAAGGATTAGGAAGCAGTGGGGATTCTGGGCCAAGACATCAGCCCTGGTGTCTGGGGTGTCAAAACAAGAAATAGGCCAGTATACAGGCCAGGAGGAGAGATGGGGTTGGGGAGCTGGGAGGATGAATGAGGCTGGGGGGTGTCAAGGAGCAGTGGGCATCGCTGGACTTACCCAGGAAAGATTCTGGCACCAGAAAGCCTGCAGCTGTGAAGCCCAGGGAAGCCACCATCACAAAATTTTAAACACCATATATCAATTCTATGACAGACTGAAAGAAGATTTATGTGGCTCTTAAGACACTGGTCCTTGGTTTCAAATTTGGAGAGACATCTCAGTGGGCTTATGTCACAATTTTCATACTTTTTCCAATAGAGGAGCAGTCACTCAGTATTCCCCACAGGCAGTTTCATGTGTTTGGTGATTGAAAACAATGCCAGGATCCAAATGGCAACTACTCACTAAGAACAAAGTGTTCAGCAGTTCTTAGAGCAAACACGAAGCTCAGTTAGTTGAGAGATTGGTGTTGCTAAATGAGTTTAGAGTGAATATTTTTCAACAGCCACAGTGTTGACTGGCCTCCTCAGAGCCTGCACAGCAGATTTTTATGCAATTGTTCTGCACAACAAATAGGAATTAGAACCTAGTTAAAAATTCTTGCTACTTTTTATATATTTCATATAAGTTGCCCAATAGTGCCAGTTATTTTTGTTGAAACAATGTAACTTTGCATTTTCTTTATTTTTACTATTTTATTTGATATTTTATTAATTCTTTGAGAATTTCATATAATGTATTTTGACCATATTTACCCCATCTTCTCTAACTCCTCCCAGGCCTATCCCCCTTCCCTAGCTACCCTAATTTGTGTCCTTTATGCTTTTGCCCATCAAGTCCAAGCTGTCTGTCCATATACTCCTACATGTGGGACCACTTACTGGAGAAAGGTTGACCTACCAGGGGCCACACCTTTAAAGAAAACTGACTCTCCCTCTCCCAGCAACTATCCATTGCCAATAGCTCCTCAGTTAGGGGTGACTTTATGCACCTCCCCTTTTCAATCTGGAATTTTATCTGTTTTGTCATTTTAATATAACTTTCATTCCACAGTTCAATAGCTAAGTTCTTTTATTAAGGACACTCAAGCTGGAAAGCCACATACCTGCCTTTGCATTTACTGGCTTTAACTCTTGATGTGCCAGAAAAACCTCAGAGGATAGAAATGATGCTCCTATGCTACCTATGTATCAAGAATATCTGGTATATGGCAATTTGTTAGCTTAATTTTTTGAGAATTTCATACACAAGTATGGTATGCACATCATTTCAATCCCTTCCTCTCCCTACTCCAATTCCTTCACTATCCCCTTCCTTACTTTCTTAAGTTCACAACATACAACCTACTGAGCTCTTACACACATGTGTTTAGGGCTTACTGTTGCTCTTACATACATGTGTTTAGGGCTGACCATCTGGGATTGACTAGCCTACCAGAGGCTCATCCCTGGTGAAGACTGATTCTCCCTCTCTCAGCAGTCATTGATTACTTGTAGTTCTTCATATAGGGGTGGGACATCAACTGCTACACATCTGTCTCAGGGAACATCATGGAAGAGTGGGTGGAAAGATTGTGAGAGCCATGGGACCAGGAAGCTTGCTGCTAGATAGTGACAGAGATGTTGTCCCCATAAAATCTCAACAATAGACTGCCTAAGCAAGGCCTGCAGGATACCAGCACGAGTGGATATGCCAATGAGGAAATGATAATTTTTATCATTATGATGTTTTAATTAATTTTAAAATTTTTCCCAGAGCCCAAGCTGAGATCCATAGTATGAAAAGAAATAGTTATGAAGAATGTACAGGCAACTCAAGTGGGGAAGAGGGCACATTTTCTTAGTTCACATAGCATCAAGGAAAATTACTAGTGACTGCCATTGTGACTGTATTGAGACCCATCTCACCACAGTCACCATGGCAGCACTCAAGAAAACAAATAAAAACAAATGCCTCAAGGATAGGAACAAAAAGAAAACCTTATGCATCACTGGTAGGAATATATTCTAGCCCAGCCACTGTGGAAATCATAACAGAGTTTTCTCAAAAGCTAAAATAGATCTAAATATTAACCAGCTATACCACCTCTTGAAATTTACCCCAAAGGTTCCAAATCAACACATTATGATGACTGCACATCAATGTTATTTGTTACAATTCTTCTTTAGTCTTTTTATTTTTATTTTTGAGAATTTCATTTAAGAATATTGTCTTTGCATTATTTCTAGCCTTTACAGTTCCCTTCCAACTCTCTATAACCACACCACTCCTTATCAATATCTTGTCTTCTTCTTTGATTATAATTGTTATATATACATAGATTTATAAATATACATATATCTATAGAGAGAGATACATAGATATATAATGCCCTGAGTCCATTTAGTGGTGCTCCTATGTACCTGTGTTTAGGGTTCTCCACTTGAGATTAGATAACCTGTCAGGGATCTAATCCTTGGAGAAAACTGATTCTCCCTCCCTCAGCACATGTTGATAGCCTGTAGTTCTTCATGTTGAGGTGGGACCCTGTGACATTTCCCCCATCCACCTTGGCATGTCAACTGTTTTGATGATGTGCAGATCTCATTAGACAACCATACTGCAGAGACTTCATTGTCACAGTTTCCCTAGTCTGCCTAGAATACATTAACTGGCAGTAGGTCTTGTCCCTCTGGCTCTTACTTCTTTCCATCATCTCTTCTGCAGTGTTCCCTGAGCTTTAGGTGTAAAGGTTGCACTGTAAATGCATTAGTTAGGACTTGAGAACTTCATACATGTATACAGTAAAGTGTGCTTATATCCACTACCACCCCATTTTCCTCTGATAAATGCCACCCCATCCTAAACATCTGCCTCTCTCAAATTCATATCCTCTGTTCTGTCATTTGATAATCCGTTAAGTCCAGTTGGTACTGTTCATATGCACATGGGTATAGGTCCATCCACTGGAGTATGGGAAGCCTACCAGAGGCCACATTCACAAAGAAGAAAGATTCTCCATTCCCCAGCAGCTATCAACTACTAACAGCTCCTCAGTAAGGGGATGGCCTAGAGAGCACCTCCCCCATTGTGGTGGTTTGAAGGGGAAATGTCCTCCATAGGCTCATGTTCACACAGTTGAACACTTGATCCCCAGTTGGTGGTGCTGTTTGTGGATGACTTGAAAGTGTGGTCTTCCTGAAGGAAGTATGGTGCTAAGGGTGGGCTTTGAGAGTTCATAGCCTGGCCTCACTTTCAATTCTCTCTCTCTCTCTCTCTCTTTCTCTCTCTCTCTCTCTCTCTCTCTCTCTCTCTCTCTCTCTCCTTCCTACTCTTGCTCTTATTTAAAGACATGAGCTACTGTGCTTTTCCCACTATTATGGACTTTCCCTCTGGAACCTTAAACCAAAATCAACATTTTCTTCTATAAGCTGCCTTTTGTTATGGTATTTCATCACAGCAACAGAAAAGTATTTATTATATCCATCTTTGCCAGAAGTTTGGCTGCCTTGATCTTATGCAGGTCTTATGCAGGTATCCACAGTTGCTATGAGTTCATGATTTTAATGTCATTTCCAAAAGACAACATTTCACAGCACTCTCCACCATCTCTGGCTCTTATATTCTTTCCATTACCTCTTCCAAGATGTTTCTGAGCCTTGAAGGAGGGGGAGGCATTTGATAAAGATGTCCTAGCTAGTGCTGAGCACTTAGTCTCTTATTCTCAATACTTGATCAATTGTGCATCTTTGTATTAATTGCTGCCCACTGTGAAAGGAACATCTTTGACCAAGGCTGAGACCAGGTGAAGTCTATAGAGATAAATATAAGGCAATTTTCTAAGATGGCCATTAAACAAAATGACAAGAGCTGGTTCTACCCTGGAGCCTATGACCTCCCCAGCCATGGACTTTTGACCACTATTACATTACTAGGCCTCCCATGGAACAGGTCTTCAATCTAATCAGAAAATAGTTATCCTATGTCAGTCATGTCATGATTGCACCAGTGGGTTCATCTTACCTGGAAGGTTGGTATTGCAGCATGCAAGGCACAGTAGGGGCTAAGACCACTGTTGCCCTTTCTCTCCCAGGAGCCTGCATAGCACCTCTGGCATGTGAAAGTTAGCCAGCAGGAGGAAGTTTTCTGGTTTATAGAAGTTTCCTGGTTGGTTTGAGATTAATATCTCTATGTCCTACAGGCAAAGTATGTGATATCTTCATCAATACTCTCTTACCATGTAGTTATGGTGGATAACTGAAGGCAATGGTAGTAGACTGTGTTGTTTGGGAGACCTCTGGTGCATTCTTGATCAACAACTTGCACATGGGTGTTTATTTAGGCAGTATCCACAGGAGCTAAGTTGTGGAACCAAACTAGATGTTCATGG
>NW_008357518.1:2874744-2889490 GCF_000622305.1 Nannospalax galili | reverse complement strand
TATATATAATGAAACTTTCTTCAGCCATAAAAAGAAAGTACGTTTTCTCTCATTTGTGGCTTCTAGATTTTGTAGATAAATAATAAAATCACATTTCTGCTGACTACCTGGATGTAGAAGTGAAATTGTGAGGAATAAGGGAGACTAATGGAAAGGGGGCGGGGAGAACAGATGGGTGTGCGGGAGAATATGCTAAAGTATATTATACATTTGCATGAGATGTTTTTACATAACACCTTATAAAAATAAGGAAATAGATAAGAACAGTGACTACAAAGTAAACCTCCCTAAGCACATAAAGAAGTCAGTCAGCCCAATGCTTCAAACAAAGTGAAGACACAGTTGGATAAAAACAAAATAGATATTACAAGATTAGGCTTGGAGTCTTAAATATGGAACTCACTTGCCAATTGCCCCTCTATCCTATCTTCAGTCCCAACCTTAGCCTAATGTAGCCAAGGAAGATGTCTTAGTTTGTTTCTTCACTGCTGTGACAAAACACTCTGACCAGTACCAACTTGGGGAGGAAATGGTTTATTTGTCTTACATCTCCCAGGTCGCAGATCATCAGGGAGCCCAAGGTAGGAACTCAGGGCAGGAACCTGGAGGCAGGAGCTGGAGCACAGGCCATGGAGGAACGCTGCTTACAGGCATGCTCCCTCAGCTCCTGCTCAGCCTGCTTTCTTATGCAACACAGGCCCACCTGCCCAGGGGTGGCACCACCCACAGTGGGCTGGGTCCTTCTACATCTCTCATCAAGAAGATGCCCTTCAGACATGGTCACAGGCCAGTCCAATAGAGGCAATTCCCCAATTGAGGCTCCCTCAACCCAGGTGTGTCAAGTTGACACTAAAGCTATCCAGCACAGAAGATGTTTTGAAAATATATACTAGAGAACATTTTTGTTTCAAATTTCTGTGAAGTCAGAGTGTAATCACAGGGTGTCTCTGTGAACCCACATCCTGTGACTATGGAAAGGATATTTGGGGTCATTCCCAGGTACATGGATGTAGAACATTAGTAACTGCATGCCCAACCTCCAGCAATCCTCTGTTGTAGCCATCAAAAATTCTATTGATTTTCAACCTAGCCATCTTAGCAACATGTTTTTGTTTTGTACTGGGTCTTACAAGTTTTATCAGCAATCCTGAATATAGATTTTTTGTTGAAAATTTCTAGTTAAATTTAATAATTGTCAAAGAAAATGCAACCAAAAAGTTTTCAGGAAATAGGGATCAAATGATTTGGACAAATTATGCTCAGTTATCCTCCAGAACTTGATAATAAGACCCTATTGCTGAAGACATCACATACTCGAGTTAATGAACATGGAGAAATCAAGCTGGTACCAAACTGGAAGACTCATCCCTACTGACTAGCTTTCATAGTACTGAAAGGTGCTAATGCATTACTGAGGGAGTAAGATAATCAACAGTCTTAGCCACCTGAGTACCCTGGGAGCTACTATTGTGGCCCAGCACGATAAGTCCACTAGTGCAACAGTGGCACAAATGTTGTCAATAACCAATCACTTCCTTATTGGATTTAAGGCCCCTCAAGAAAACTGGTACCATTAACAGAGCTAAGAATCCTTGATTGATGGATTATAGCCCTTGAGAAGGACCTACTACTATTATTCTGCTAAACGGACATAGTATTAAACCACCTCTTGAGTGCTTATCCTTATACCCATAGACTAGTGCACTCTCAGCCCTCATCAGAGAAACTTCTTTTTTGCAGAAGATGTCGATTAACACAGAAACCCACAACTGGTTAGCATGCAGAGAATAAGGGGCTGCAGAGTGCTCTGCCCTAAATGGGACTCCTGTATTGTACCCCTCCTCCCAAAACTCAGAGATTATTGTGGAAGAGGGAGCAGAAAGATTATAAAGGCCAGGGGAAGTGAATGACTACAGTGAAACAGTTTTCCAGACATGACAGGGCAGTTACACACATGAACCCACAGCAGTTGTGACTGCATGCACTTGATCTGCACAAGATCAAGCCAGACGAAATTCCAGCACGGATGGCATGGGCACTCAGGAGTCCCACCCTAGCTAAGGAGGTAGTGGCACTTGATGGCTCTTTGGGGAAGGAGAGTCAGTTTTCTTCAGGGATGTGGTACTGAGAAGCTATTCAAGCTCCAGTAGATGGCCTTACACCCACTCACATACTGACAGAATTAAGTGATCTCAGGGCATTTTTCAAAACGAGCACACAGGGCTGGAGAGCTGGTTCAGCAGTTAGGCGTACTGACTGCTCTTGCAGAGGACGTAGGTTTTGTTTCTAACACTCACATGGCAGCTAACAACTGTCTGTAACTGCAGTTCCAGGGGATCCAACACCTTCCTCTAACCTCTGTGGGCATTGCATACATGTGGTATGCTTACATACATGCAGGCAAAACACTCATATACATAAAATAAAATTAAACTTGAAAATTTTTAAGAGTGTATGAAGTTGGGAGGGAAAAGTGAAAAGAATTGGAGAGGAAGGATAGAAGGTGGATTTTATCACAACATGTTATGCATATCTGAAATTCTCAAACAGTAACAATAAATAAAAGTTTGTGTCTCGCTTTGGAAATCATAAACTATAAACTGCCAGTAATATTAAGAATGTTAAAATTATAATGTTTTTATTTTCTTTTAAGCAAGGTATTCTAGGTCTGATGGAGCAGTAGCCAAGTTCTAGAAATATCAGTATCAAAAAAGGTTTTCTTTTGATCATGTCTTTGTTCAGAGAGTAGACACTTGAACTCCTGTGAAGAGAAACGTGTGTTTTGAAGCATTTTAGGTATGAGATTAATAATTGCCTCTGACAGATATTATCTATGAAAATCCTCTATGACTGACCCTCTCAATGGTGAAATATTTAGTGTCAGTCCATGGCAAGGAACAAGACAAAGGGTGCCATCATCATTTTATATAGGCATTGTATGTCCTAGACAGGGACTATTAAATGGTTCACAAATTAATTCAGGTTAAATTTGAATTGCTTAAGCATATGCAACACATTTAAAAGCAACATACTGAAAACCATGAAATATAGCATATTCTAGAATAATACTTTACAAAATGTGGCTCCAGATGAGTTAAGAAATTTAAACAGGTAAATTTTCTCACAGAAAAAAAAAAATGGGAAGACTTCTTAGTGGCCTCTGAACTAAAAGTATTAGGTCTAGATGACTTTAAGGTAGGTTCCATAGAATCCAATAGACTATGAAGTCTTCTAAGATAGGAAACTTATTCTTCTATAACAGGAAATATGGAAGAGAGAGTTGTCTTGAGGGTGTCTCAGGAATTGGCTGGACCCCACCTGTCATTGGATCAAGGGTGTAAAGGTTGAAACTTCTTTGAAGGCCTTTGCTTTAAAAGAGAACTTCATGGTGTTCTGCACGCACAGGGTCATCTTGGAAACTGTTTTCCTGGACTCAGTTTCCCATGTACTCAGAGGTCTTGGTTTTGTTTTCATGATGCTGGTTTTTCTGGAATTCATAATACATGAGTAATGAGGTAGTGAAGTCTTCCACCCA
Source organism: Nannospalax galili (assembly GCF_000622305.1). Classification (NCBI taxonomy): domain Eukaryota; kingdom Metazoa; phylum Chordata; class Mammalia; order Rodentia; family Spalacidae; genus Nannospalax; species Nannospalax galili. The sequence goes on along the minus strand of NW_008357518.1, from coordinate 2,885,955 downwards.
GATTTCAAAAAAAAAGTCTGGAAGTCCAGAGAGTGTATGGGAAGGTCAGGACCCCTGTATGTAGCCCCTGAGAGGGCAGACCACAAAGCTCTGAGGGTGAAGCCTAACCTGCAGTGGGGACCCTCAGGTCTTGGAGACATCAGGATGTGGAATGTCTGGAGAAGAAAGTCAGACAATGAGTATTACCAACACAAAAGAAAGGCCATGTGTCCCAGCACAGCACAGCCATACAATGGGGCAGCTCAGGCTTACTGAAGCTCACATCACACACGTGCTCATTGCCAACACAGAGTTACAGAAGTTACCATTTGTAGTGCAGTGTACAGGCTTGCTTCGGTCTATTCCTCTATTTCGTACCCCTTCCCTATTTTATCGGGGAATGGGAATGTTTACTCTGTGCCTTTTTATATTGGAAATATGTAATTTGTCTTTCATTTGTACAGTGGACCACAGCCAAGAGTTTGCCTTGAGCTTCAGAAAAGAAGTTGAGTTTTGGCTTTTGAACAACGTTGGAACTATTAAGACCCTGGTGACTCTTAGAGATGGATTAAATACAATTTGAATGATGTGATGGCTATGCTTTTGCACAATGGCTGGAATGCTGTGGTGTGAAAATAATCTGTCCCCAACAGTCTCAGGAGTTGAAAATTTGGTTCCAGTTAACAATGTTAGTTTTTGAAGGTGTAGAAATTTTAGGAGGACAGACCCACTCCAGGAGGTACATCACTGATGATAGAACCCTTGCAGGCTCTTCCTGATCCCTGGTCCCTGGTGTCCTCCTCATTCAATGCTCCATCAACCATGAAATGAGCAGCTTCATCTCCGTGTTCCTGTACTATGATATTCAGCCCTACCACAAGCCCAGAACACTGGAACCATGGACTGTCTACTGAAATCTCTGAGCTAAATAAAAGTTAACTTCCTTTAAGTTATTACATCGGGTATTTTGAGCACAGTGATAATGCACAGTTATTTTTAAGTCCACTAGATACTGGTTTGGGAGCAAACTCTGAACAGGGAAAGTTTATTCATCACCATAATACAATAAGGTTTATTTCAAATGAGGATGTAATGTTATCTCCTGCAAGAGTCAAATGGATAGCTTTTCTGGACATGGTGCAATATTGGGAGTCAAGGATTCGTCTCTGTTGAATGGCTCATGAATCATTGCCTTCGGAGCAGTTCTGTTGGAGACAAGTTACATTGGAATGCATGAACAATCCTTGAGGCTACTACAGATTTGCTCTTTGGCCAACTGAACAAATGATGGGTGGCTGGAGACTGAAGCTGGCTGGGCAGGCCCTGGGCACTCACTTAATGGCTCCCTGGGGCACTGTTGCTATTGACAGATGCTAGAGGAGGGTGTGCTTGTCTCCAGTTGTGCATCCACCGATAAGTCCAGCAGGCTCCAATGGATGGTTCCACACCGAAGGTCACGGGGATGACCCTGGTTAAACTCCATGGGTCACACACGTAAAATGACTTGAAAGTGGGAAAGGGACTTGTTGTGGGGGCAGTTGACAGAGGTGGAAGGGAGATAATAAATGACATGTGAAGGTGAGAGTTATCTCAGAGTATAGTGTGTGTGGAGAGAGAGAGAGAGAGAGAGAGAGAGAGAGAGAGAGAGAGAGAGAGAGAATAAACATTATTAATAAAAAAACAAAGGAGATAATACAAAAATAAATAAAATCTAAATTTCATTAGTTGTATTATTTCTATGTTCTTTGGCAGAATGAGGATAGACCCAAAATTGGATTTTTATATATAAATACATAAATGTCAGCTTAATTGACTAAAAAAAAAATTCAAAAATTTCAAATTAAAAATCAAAACGAAGAAGTTTCAATGGCAAGAAATCTCTGACAATTTAGAAGAATCAATAGAATAATTTTCATAATCTATTACTAATATAGTTTAATCTGGATGAAATAATTACTTTAATGATTTATTGGAAAAACAGAATTTTTCTAAAGTGAATCCCACAATGGTAGGAAATCTAAACAGTCTTGTTTTAGAACATTTCTATTCTTATAGACAGTGTTTATTAGTATAGTAGTCTGGGCACTGACGAAATTCCCAGTTTGGGTATTTTGGAGTGTTAAACTCAATGACTTGTTGAAACTTAATTTAGTTTAAATAAGCATGTTACTGTGTTGCCCTGAAATAGGTGTCCTCACACAAAGCTGATTCACAGGAATTAAGTTCATTTGTTTATCTTATGAGTAGAATTGATATCTATATTGTTTATGGAAAATGTGTAAAATTGATTATGCACAACAGGTTGAGCCAAAAATACTGGGAAGGAAGGATATATTATTCAGTAAGGAAAGAAAGATGAGTGTTAAATAATTTACACACACAATTGGAAAACTGTCACACAGAAATCCAAATTTCAGTAGCAGCCACATAACCCTATGTAAGGTGAGCAGCTTAATAAAAATACAGTCAAATTATGTTTGCTTGTTTTCACTGAATTCGGGAGGTCTGGCTAAATAATCTTTTCCTGCTCTTTTTCAGTGATTAATTTGCAAACAAGTTGTGGCTAATTTTAGCAGGTTTTCTAGTTGCCAGTTTTTATATCACTGCAAAATAGAATTTTATGAGTAAAGTTTGTTTATGAGCTGGGGGTGCTTACACAACACACAAGGTTGATATTCACAGGGTCCTATTCCTATCACATGCACACACACACGCACACACACACACACACACACACGCACAAATGTACATGATCTTATCATCTGAGCCTAAAGGGCAGTATCAAGAAGGGCACGAAGCTGAATGTAAGTATGCAATAATCAACTGTTAGGTGCACTGAAGTATTCTAGTTGTATTAGTGTTTCACCATGGCAGGAACCACATCCAACACCGCGATGTGAGCTTCAAAAGCATGAAGGATGAATAAAAGTAAAAGCACCTGACATTAGCTTCCCAAAGAACACAGAACTTTCAGAAACTGAAATCTTTATATCATGAAATGCTAGATGAGAAGTACTGTAGACAGGGAAAAGAAAAAGATGTCATAAATTATGGAAAATTATGAAAGAATGTCAATTTAATATCGATCCACAGCATTATAGAAACTCAGTGTTTGTCCTACTTAGATATGCTAATCTATTAACAAAGGGCCAGTGAGATGGTTTAGCAGATGAAGGTGACTGTTATGAAGCCTGAGAATCCGAGTTTGATCCCCAGGACCCACATGGTAGAAGGAGAGAACCATCTCCCAAAAGCTGTTCTCTAACTTCCACATGTCCACAGACATGCACAATAAATAAATTAATTTAATTAAAAAAATATAAAGAGACAGCACATAAAATTCTGAAATTAGTAGCTAATTTTTAAATTTAGTTTGGCAAAAGCTGTATATCAAACCACTGAACTTTATTCCATTTAAAGAACAGGTTGCTGTAGGGATGGAAATATTAAGACCTGGCATGTGGGCCTAAAACAACTTCTAAGTTGTTAATTTAGGTCCAGTGTAAAGATAATTGCTCAAAAGAGTGAATTTTTAACCAAATTAAATTCCCTTTGCCACAACACAGAGCTTAATCACTGCCAAGAGAATGAGGTTTGGTTACAGATTCCTGAGGAGCACTGTTTCAGAAGGCTGTTGAATCAGAATCTGCTACTCAGTGCCATCCAGGACTCAGCAGTGTGCTGTTTCAGGGCAGAGGGGGATGTTCATCCTTCAGGATTGCCAGGGCATTGCCAAGTCTGTTCTCAAAGTAAAGTAAAGAGTGAAAATTGTGAAGGAGAAGCCGGACATGGTGATGCATACGTTAATCCCAGCACTCAGGAGGTAGAGGCAAGTAAATCTCTGTGAGTTCAAGACCAGCCTGGTCTACATAGCGGGTTCCAAGCCAGGCAGGACTACACGGTGAGAACCTGTCTCAGAAGAATTGTGACGAAAAGGCCAGCTTAGAAAGGAAGAATGTGTGGTGACTGTTTCTTACTCACTGGACTTGCCCCAGGCAAAGTCAATGAGAACACAGAAGGTTTCAATATCTGTGTTGCAAATGCAGATTTTTTCATTATCTTTTAATCAGTTTTTTCCAGTTAGCCTACAGAATAGTGGACTTTATTATGGCATTTCAATACATATATCCCCACACTGTGTTATTATTTATTTCTATCCCTCCCCCTTGGCTAGCTGCCTTTCTCTCCCCAGTTAGTTTCCCTTTCTACTGTAAGGTCACATCCTCCATCACCCTCTCTAGAGCCCCCTTCCTCTCTCTTTATGTCTCTTCTTCCCCTCATAGCCTCCCTTCTACTTTTAATGTCCTAAAAATGTATGTAAGTAGACACCAGTATGAGAGAGAACATGTCACACTTGTCTTTCTGATTGCGGCTTATTTCTGTTAACACAATAATATCCAGCTCCATCCATCTTCCTGAAGCTGTGATTTCATTTTTTTCAGGGCTGAATAAAATGTAGGCATATACAGAGAGGATACTGAGCCACTGCGCCTCTAAGACACTTGCATTAACTGTTGCACTATTCACAGCAGCTCAGAAATGGAGCCAGCCTAGATGGCTACCAACAGTTGAATGGATGAAGAAACTGCTGAACACACATTTCATTTTTGCCTTGTCTTTCTCATTTACAGATCAGGAAACGGAGGCTAAGGATTTGAAATGTGCACCTGAACAGTGGTAGAACTGAAATTCAATGCCAGATCTATAGTAGCATAAAGTTGTCCACTGCTGTGTTTTAAGTTTTTTCAACATTATGCATGCATATACACTTACACATGTCATATATATATATATATGTCAAATGTATATAACATATATACAGCATAAACACACATAAACAATAGCAAATAACATTTGTACCTACCATTCAGGTTAAACACTGAAAATCAGATCTATCTTTGACGTCTCCTTGACTTTCCCTGAAGTTATGATGCTCTATTTCACTCAGATGTAACCCAACTCCTCAGTTTTGTTTCCAATATTCCTTGGTTTTCTATGATATGTTAGTAAATGTCAGTCTTACATGCTGTTCACCTTTTTTTGTGTGTGTGTGTGTGTGTGTGTGTGTGTGTGTGTGTGTGTGTGATAATCTGATTTTATCTCCATATTTTGTTCCATGGTTCAAAAACCCAATTTATCCTTTCTTGGGTATTTGAATTGGTGTTGCTTTCTACTATGACCCACACTTTCAAGGACATTTGGGTATGTATTCTCTTATACATAGTCATAATAGCTTTTCAATAAATATATGTTTCACTGAAAATCTTGATTCATGAAATATGCACAGTTGTTATCACACGTTAATGCCAAATAACATGCAAAGTGAATGGACCAATTGAAAATCTACAAACTAAGCTTTCTAGATATTCTGTATGCCTACAGATACTTTGAGTATGAATACAAATCAAGTAATTATGAAATAACATTCAAGTTGTCTGGCATATTTTATATTATTGAAATTATATAATTTTAAATATTCTTCCATCTAATTTTCTGTATCTCTTCTTTTGAACTTTTAAGGATAACTAATTCTTATTTGTATTTTACTTTTCTGAATTGTATTCTATTCATTTTACTAATGAATTTTCCAGTTAATGCCTGTAATATTTACTTTTACCAGACATATTAAACTTTATACAGTTCCAGATTTATTTTAGGAGATATGGATGGTAATGTTATATTTTCTTAATGAATGTTAATATTTGAACTTACTGTGGACTCACAGAAAATAATACAGAGTGTTATGGATGATTTTTGTCTAATTTCCCCCATGGCAAGATCTTGCAAAATCAGGCTTTAGTATCACAAGGAAAGTATTGACATTGACAGTTAAGTTGCAGAACACCTGTTTGTACCTGGACAGACAAGTTGCACAGGGTCTCTGATTATATGTGGATTGTTCCTGCTTGTTTTCATAGTCACACTAGTCTTTTCTGGCTGCCACCCTTTCCTTAAGCTTTAGCAACTGTGGTGGTTTGAATGAGAAGGTCCCCCATAGGCTCCAAGTATTCAGACATTGTGTCCTCAGTTGGTGGTGCTGTTTGGGAGGTCTTAGAAGCTGTGGCCATGTTGAAGGAAGCACATCATTGGGGGCAGGCTAGGAGAGTTGCAAGTCACTGGGGGTGGGCTTAGAGAGTTCCTAAGCCTGGTCAGATCTCCAGTCACTCTCTGCTTCCCATGCCTGCTTGAAGATGCAAGTGCTTAGCTCCTGCTCCTACTCCAGCCACCTCTGCTGCCATGCCTCCTCACTATGATGGACTCTTGCCTCTTTGGAACTGTAAACTAAATAAACTTCCTTTTACAAGTTCCCTTGGTCAGGGTGATTCTATCACAGCAACAGAAAAGTAACTAATACAGCAACTATGAATCTTTTAGACAAATTCCTATATTTTGTAACCTCAGGAACCTTATATAAAGGAATTCATGCAGCATGTGACATTATGAGTTGGTTTCTGTCACTCAGCATAATTACCTGTGGATTCATTCACTTTGTGTATCGTGAGTTCGTTCTGCTTCACTGTTCAGTGGTGCATGGAATGGATGCACCACAGTTTAAAACTTTATTTCTTGAAGGCCTGAATAGAGATTTCAACCTCTTAATTGAAATGTCTATTCCAGCTCTTGGCTTACTTTCTCATTGGGCTGTTTGGATTTAAATTATGTTTTGAAAGTTCTTTATATATTCTAGAATAGTAGCTATCTGTGGCAACTATACATGTAACATTTTTCTCCCAGAAAGTGATTTTAATTCTTAAAACGTATTTCCAGCTTGCTATTTTTTTCTTGTTCTTCTGTTTCTTTTTTTGCATTTTATTTTGTTATGTGAATGCTTACTATCATCCTGACTTCATAGTGCTTATTACTGCTTCTTTTTTTAATATATTCTAGAATAGTAGCTATCTGTGGCAACTATACATGTAACATTTTTCTCCCAGAAAGTGATTTTAATTCTTAAAACGTATTTCCAGCTTGCTATTTTTTTCTTGTTCTTCTGTTTCTTTTTTTGCATTTTATTTTGTTATGTGAATGCTTACTATCATCCTGACTTCATAGTGCTTATTACTGTTTCTTTTTTTTATGTATATGATTGTTATCCCTTATGTGTATGAGTGTTACATAAGTGCACCTATGTCATGCAATGCTTATGGAGATGAGAAGAGGAAGTTGGTTCCCAGGGAACTGGAATTAGGGATGGTTGTTAGCCGCCATGTGGGTGCTGGGAAATGAACGGGGTACTCTTCAAGAGCCGCCAGTGCTCTTAACCACTAAGCATCTCTCCAGCCACTTCCTTTGTGTCTTAGTAGCTGTTCTGAATATTACAACAAAATATTCAATCTAGCCTAGTTTAGTCATGCAGAGTTTCTAACTTTAAGGCAAGTATATGGCCTTGTTTCTGTGAGTTCCACCTCCCTCTCTGCTTTGAATGCTTCCATTTCCTGGACTGTGTTTCAACCATCACACAGAACTCAGTGCAGGGAAGATGGTCTATCACACTTCCAGCTTCATTCTTTCTGTTACTCTTCATGCCTGGTGTTCACAGACCCTTTCTTTTCACTATTTATTTTCCTTTCTGAGAACTTACTTTAGCCATTCTTTAAAGACAGATTTGTAGTGGACAGGTTCTTTGCCTTTTCTTTGTCTGACAATGCCTTTACTTCCCTTCACTCCTAAAAGGAAGTTAAATCAGATGAAAAGTACTAGTCAGCAGCTTCTTTGTTTCTCATTTGGAAAATGTGCCCTGTTCTCCTGACTGCCACAATTTACCTGAAGGATGCAGTGCCCTGGACACCAGTGTGGCCTGCAGGTAATATGCTATGCATCTCAGGTACTTCCAATAATTTTAAATGGACCCAGTGGGTAAAAAGAAGGGACATGAAGCTGAGAGGGAAAGGTGCTGAACCAGCATTGAGGGGTCTGGAACGAGGGAGTCGGAGACATATATGATCAAGATTCATTGTGTACTTGTGTTCCCCCTCCTAACTTCAAGTCCTCTTAAGCCAGTTACTTCTTCCCATATGGGGATGAATGTAGTATCATTCACCAGCAAACAGACAACCTACCGGTGGCCAACACCAAAGAAAAATGATTCTCCTTTCTCCAGCACCCATCAACTGCCAATAGCTCCTCTGTTAGGGGAGGGGCCTTTAGAGTCCCTACACCCACCATGCTGGAGTTATTAACTGGCTTGATCTTGTGCAGGTAACCACAGCTGCTGTCACTTAATATGAGCGACAACCATGCCACGTCCAGAGGACAACATTTCCCAGCACTCCTCCCATCCTCCAGCTCTTATATTCTGTCCTCTCCCTCCTCTGAAATGTACCTTGAAACTTGGGGCAGGTGGTAATATAGTAATGCAGATGTCCCCATCTACAGCTGAACGTGCACAGTCACTTAATCTCAGTACTTTAAAGAGTTATGAGTCTCTGCATCGTGAAACAGGGAGAAAGAGAGTTCCCTAGAAGGTTCTTAGTCTCATTCATAAAATAATTTAAGAATGGAACCAAATGGACGCTTTTACAATCTTACTGGAATTTTAAGGAAAATCCTCAGGACAGGAGAGCTGGTAATCTCCATAGCTTCTATGAGGAGGAGGTTAGAGGGAAGAAGGGAAGAAAACCATGAAGACATGCAGGTTTAGAACATGCATGGAGGTCAGACACGTGGCTGATCACAGTCACATGGCTGGGAGAAGGAAGCTTTACACAAAAGCAAAGAAAAACAAGATTCTAGGGTAGCCCAAAGCCTTAGAGAAAGCATGTTTAGAAAAGGGCTATGAAGAAGAAAAGGAGAGATTCCACTTTTCTGAAGAATTCAGAAAAGCAGGCATACTTACAGAGACCTACATGTCTGTGGCTGGGTCCAGAAGCTCTGTGCTAAGAAGTGGGAATCCAGGCAGGGAAAGTTCACTATTTCATTAATGCACTAGGTACTCTGCACATCTATTTAGCATGACATAAGGTGAACCTGTCTTCCTAGGGGTGGTCCTGTGACCAGGTGATTGACCAGTGAAACTGGAAAGGTGGGTGGGTCTTTCAACAGACTAGGGATTTTATAGTCTTGACCAGTTAAACTTATGGGGCTATTTACTGCTCTAACAATTGGACACTGCCCACTACAATAAAAGCTTTTCTGACCAAGACTGAGAGCAGCACAGATCTATGCATATGAACATAGACATCTAGATGCAGTTTAATGGGCATCTAACAGCACATCAATAGCTTCTCCCCTCAGGCCTATGACTTCCCCAGCCATGGATTTGACAGTGTTTAGGGTACCAGGCATCAATTCACTCTTGTGGATCAAGCCTCAAATCCATTAGAAATTGAATTGTGATTGCTCGTGGTAGGGATTTCTTTGGGTTTACCGTGTCAGAGGTACCTAGTGATACTTCAGTAGGTAAAACAGGTGAGGGGCCATAAAACTGCAGCAGGGGAGCTCTTGATTTCAGGCTGGTCCTCAGCATCTCCAGAAACGCAGCAGAGGGAAACCTAAGATTTCAATCAGCATATGGTTCTCACAGCTCAGGCGCAGGGTAGCTGCTGTCCACTGAGAGTCACAGAGCTGTCTCTTAAGGCTTAGGGCAAGTAGGCTTCCCTGTGACCTCTGGTCTCTGCTACACCCCTAAAATTTCATGGGCTTTGACTTTACTTGAATTGCCCATTCTTTTATTTTTTGCGCATCTCCTATTTTACTTAGCAAAATAACAATTTTATTTGGGCAACTTAATTGCTCAAAGTAGTTTATTCTGCCATTTTCATACATGAACATGAAATAGTTTGATGGTATTTATCCCCTCCTGCCTGTTGATCGCCTTCTGATTCCCTAATATGTCCCTTCTGCCTTCAACCTCCTGTCCTTTTCCAGCCTTTTTTGGTTTTGTTTATTTTGATACCAGACAGGAGACAAAACAAACAGTCCTTGTCTCTCTCTTCTTTTTAGTTTACTCTATTTCCATCCACTTGACTGGCATGATACAGTTTCATTCTTCCTGGCTGAAAACTACTGTGATATATGCATACCACCAGTTCTTCATCTGGTCATTCATTGATTGACACCTAGGTTGGTTTCATAACTCGGCTTTTATAAGTACCACAGCAAGTACAGGCATCTAGGTATCCCTACTATGTCTGCAAAAAATATTTCCTCATAAGGAAAGAGGAAGCCCTTGATAGGAATATGAGTTGGTACAGAGATTATGGAGATCAGCAAGGAGATTCTTCAAAAACCAAAACTGAGCTTCTGTGCGACCCGACTGTGCACTAAGGATGGCCTTTCCTCACAGTGAATCTCTTTTTTGGTTTGTCCTGCACGTCCTGAAGGCTCAGACTCTGCTTATTGGACCTTTTCCTCCTCTTCTCATGTTTTTCATTATTAATACTTTTAGTGAAGCATTTTGATGATTAAGGTTTGATTTTTCTGATTAGGCCCTCATTTCTTATATATTCTAGCAATGGTTTTAATAAACATGGAGTTTTAGGATGTTATTGCTTTACTTTGAATATAAAATTTTACTCTTTGAGCTTGCTTTCCTTTTTGTTTTGAAAATCCCATGTCTATTTGAGCACAATTTATCTCCCTGTGATTGGTTAGATATGTGAATGGCATGGTTGGTATCAGGTGGGCAGAATAGTAGTCTCCCAAAGTCATCCATGTCTCACCATCCTCAGAACTGTGCATGTGCCACATGGCACAAGAGTAAACTAAGGTATTAGATGGAGTTAAGGTTGCTAACCCATTGACCTTGAGATATAGAGGTCATCCATATTAACTCTGTAGGCCCCAGGAAACACAGAATCTGTGTAAGGAGGTTTCTTTGCTGCTGATATAGAAGATGGAAAAGCCATGAGTCAAGGAACATGGGCAGCCCCTGGAGCTGGCACTAGGAAGGGAACCTTCCTGCAACCTCCTGAAGGCTGCTATCAGCCCTGAGGACAGGCTAGTCACAGTACAGAGAAGTCCGTTTGGAACACATGCCCCCTGTGTTAGTCAGGGTTCTCCAAAGAAACAGAACCAGTAGAATGAATATGTATAGAGATTTATCAGCTTAGCTCACAGGATAGAGTCTGAGTAGTCCAACAATGGCTGCACCACACTGGAGAGGCTGAGAATCTGTAGTTGCTCAGTCCACAAGGCTGGATGTCTCAGTAGTCCCAATCCAGTGCTGAAGGTCTGACAAATTCCAAAATATCAGCTAGTCTTCAGTCTACAGCAGCAAGACGAACTCACCAG
>NW_008357518.1:2855931-2870627 GCF_000622305.1 Nannospalax galili | reverse complement strand
ATAGGCAAATTCACTAAGTTCTTTAGTGGTGTAGTGCACCTCCCCATGGACCACACTTTCTATCTCTCCTCTAGGGGCCTGCTTAGCTTTGAGTCTGGTTATAGGTCTAGAGGCAACAATAACTGGGCTCTGAGGGATATCAGCTGTGTCTTGCTGAATGAGATTTGTTTCCTCAGGCAAGAGTGGGGAGGTAGGTTTGCAGGGTGGTAGAATACATTCTCTGCTGAGAGTGGGGCAATTAATTCATGAGGTGAAGTAAATTCCTCAGAGTCTGAGGATTCAAAATCCTCAGCCTAATCAGGGTGCTTCCACACATCTCCATCCCATGTGTCAGGATTCCAATCTTTCCCCACCAAAGCCCTCACCTTTACTGCAGACTCTTCAAGGCTGGTAATTAAATTGTGTTGTAGGTCATCCTTAATAAGGACTCCAGCTTGATTTTCTGCAGCTTTAGTTCTCTGGCTGCTGGAGAGAAGAGTCTCTTCCAGGCCACACATGGAAGCTTTTAAACTGTTGATTTGAATCTGGAGCCAGTCAATTTTATCATTAAACTCATTGTTTATCTTCATCACTTTATCCAGAGATGCTAAAAGTAATCAGCCAGCATCATTATTTTTCTTATTTTTCCAGAAATCATCAAATGTTTTATGTATAGAGTCACTAAATTTCTTCACACCCCCCAATTCTAAGACAAGTACCAGGCACTGGGCCACTCCTCCTCATTCCTTTGAAGTGAGAACAGCCACATAGAATCAAATAAAAATCTGGACTGCTCTGAAAAATCTCAAAACTTCATAGTTTTTCAATATGACTCTCTTCACACTCTGTTGATGAAATTCATCCTTTAACAGTGTGCCTTCAGCATTTATAGTCCCTAAATTTCCCCTCTACATTTCACATTTGTCTCTGTGTTCTGAATTTCACATAGCTTACTCATGTCATTTGACTAATTTCCCCATAAGTATCTATTGTGCTTTTTAAAATACCCACTCGAATTTGAGTTTGAGTTTTCCATGTTTCACTTCAAGGTTGTAATCACTTTTTACTTTTTCATATATATCTGGTTCTTTCATTCTCCTCCCTTTTTCTTACTACTAACAATACTATTCTTTAGTCTACAAACATCCTAAGAGAATTCATTTTCAGTTGGCTCAAACATTCATTCTTACGTTGCTGTGTTGGAAACACCTCACACAACTTTTTGTTTCCCCTGACTTTCTATGTGGTTTCTTGTTTGAGCTTTATTCTCTCATTTCCCCTTATGTTTGACATTTTTTAAAGATTCTGATCATTTAATCTTTGCCTGTATCAATGTTTTGAAATCAGGGCTTGAATTCAGGGATGACCCACAGGAATTGTATTTGCTTTCTCTTCAACATTCATGAGCACAAATAAACCCAACACTATTTCACAGGCTTGTCTGATAGATATGAACACAGTTTTTTTTTTTTCTGAGAACCCAAACACATCCAAGTGGGCTTTGCACATGGGATGACCTTTTGGAAGGACTTTTTCCTCTAGAACAGTGATTGAAAATCAGAACTTCGCCCACCATCTACAAGGGGAGTGTGATATTAGTCTCATGCCTGGCAACACCGGTGCCTCCACTCCTGCCCTGGGTATTCACTACCAGAGAGAATGTCTAACCAAACTAGATATGTGAGGCTGGCCCAGCACTCTTACATAATGGAGGTTCTGGATCCCGAGTTTGGAAGCACCATCTCCTGAACTTTGCAGAGACTGCCCTCAGGTCAACATCTTTTACCTTCTCACTCTGAAGAAACTGCTGCCAGGAAATCTACCCCCAAGTCAGCATCAGACAGCCTCAGAGGAAGCTACTAATGAGAGCTCTGAGAGGAAGATTCCAGAGTTGTCAGTTGCCAAAAACACTCCACTCTCTGGGAGACTGAGCACCTGGAGACTGAATTGCCAGTCCATCTTCTCCCTGCCTGGCTCCTTCCCACAGTTCCTCATGTTTTCTTTGCTTCCATCCATACCCACAGCATGCCCCAGCCCCCAGAGCTTTTCTTCTACACTAAGGGAGATTCAAGGTGCACACCACTGGGCTGGGGTTTTGAACCTCAAAGCTTACAGAAGGGCACAGGAAAATGTAGCTATCATTCATACTATGGCTGGGCTTGCATAATGGATGGCCTCACAGAATGTTCATTTTTGCACAGCAGAAATGTTTGATATCTTTCTAGAATGTGACAAATGTGCTGCCTGGGGCAACTGACCTCAAGGGGAAGCGTGAGAAAGATGTTTCACAAAATATGTTAGTGTTTATTGGTATGGTTTTTTTCCCCTTGAGTAATTTACATTGAAAACTTTGCAGTGGGTCAGTTTTGTGTCAGAAAGTCCAGATTAGAGGTGAAGAGAAAATACTGTTTGATCAAGGGCAACCAGGAGTAAGACAAGCTAAAATACTGGAAAAGAGATTGTACAGTGAGGCACTGAGAGGCTTACGGGCCACAGATGGTACGGAGCACTGAGACAAGACTCCCTAAACAGTCCTTCGACAGCTCCAGTCCTCTGTACATGCAATCTCAATCCCAGAGGTTTAGATGAGATTCTACCTTTTGGGACTGGAGAGGTGACTCAGCTGTTAAGAGCACTGACTGCTCTTGCAAAGGACCTGGGTTCAGTTCCTAGCGCCCACATGGCAGCTAACAACTGTTCATAACTCCAGTTCCACGGGATCCAACGCCCTCTTCTGACCTTCACCACACAGGTGCACTTACATACATGCAGGCAATAACACACTCATAGACATAAAAAATAAAAACAATAAATATTTTAAGAAAAGAAAGTGTGCCACATAATTGAAACAGATTAAAGAAGAATATTCACAGTTTAAAAGCACATGTGCACACACGTGCACAAGTACACATACACACACACACACACACACACTATCTCTCTGAAGCACCCCTCTCAACACATCCTATGACCAAGAGAAATCTAGATTTAATACACATTAAAGAAATAATGCCCTCAACTTTTCTGATGAAATTAATAATTTGTGAGGTACTGGGCAGATTCTATGTCACTTATAGGTTAGTGATCCAATGGACAGATTAAAAACTTGACATGAAGCAACAGACCTACACAAGGCCAAGCCAGACTAAACCCCAGCATGGAGAAGTCAGGAAGATAGGCTTGGTGTTCTGGTGCTAGCTGATGAGCTACTGGCAACTGATGGCTCCTGGGAGAGGCACAGTCAGTTTTCTTTGAAGGTGTGGCCAATGACAGGTGAGCCATGCTCCAGCGGATGGTAGCACACCCAAGAGTATGCAAGCAGCACAAATTGGACTCCATGGGCTTAAAAAGAAAATGAGGACACAAAGTTGGATGCATAGGCAAGGGGTTCAAGCTGGGAGGAGTTGGGAGAGGGAGGGTAAATATGATGGAAATACATTGTATGAAATTCTCAAATAACTGATTTTTAAAAATTTTAGAATACTAACTGGCTCTTCATTATTCAATATTTCATGAGCATTTTTTCACAACTGCAATTTTTTAGAATCATGACATACCCTTCTGTGAATTGTCTAGTACTATTCTGTCTAAAACAACAGCTACTAAGCCCTAGAAATAGGGTTGATTTGGATTGAGAATTGGTGAAGATTTGAAATATGCATTCATTATGAATACTTAGTCTGAAAAGTATATTTGAACTAATTTAATAATTACTAATATGTTAATATTAAAATAAAATGATAAAAATTTAATGAGAATAGTATTTTTATTGCTTGTGGCTAAATAAAATGTTACTAGAATTAATTTCACCTATTCATTTCACTTTTTAAAGTATAGTTTTCCAGGGAATTTAAAAGTGACATGTGGCTCTTCTCATTTCAACTTCATCGTATTTCTCTTATTTTTTACATTTATTTTGTAGGGATGGGCATATGTCACAGTATGTACAGAGGTCAGAGAACATTCTGGAGAAGCCAGTTCTCTCTTTCCACCATGCTGATTTGGGGTATTAAACTCAGGGTTGGCAGCAAGTGCCTTTACTGGTAAGCCACCTTCCTGACCCATTATATCTTAGATAGTTCATCTACAATATTTTAATTCCTCTAATGGTGCTATTTAAATAAAAGTATGCCATAGCTAAGATGTGTTGAGTAATCTTTTATTTAAACAAGGAAGTGCAGAAATACACAACCATAGGAATCAAGCAACATGTAGCAAGAAAACATTTATTTTCATGCTTTGAAACTTTGTGCATTAAAATTTTGGTCAGAGACCAAATAATTAAAATTTCCCCTCTATGTACAGAGTGTGACTTTTCCATTGTTTTTGTCTCTGTGCATTCTGTGTATAACCACATCAGTCATGGAATCCCATCCTAAGCGCTGTCACAACTGACTGTTCCCATCCACTTTTTCCATCTGTGATCCATAGCATGCCAGTAAAATAACCACTCACTACACAGCCCTCATGCATTATCATACTTAGAATAATATGCACATTTACTTCATATATGTGTACAAATATGTGTCTGTGTGCGTAAATGCACATGTGTATTCCTGACTTTGGTTTGCAAGAATAAATGGGTTCATGAGCACCATTTTCTGAATCTTTCACTTTTCCTTCATAGCTACTGGTACCATCTCTTGGGGGTATAACATCTGAACTTTCTGTTTTCATTGGGTTCAGAACATATATGCATGTAATGCATGTGATGTAATATGTCTGTCACGTAGGCATGTTCTTCCCTTGATGGGCAAATCTTTTTCGCCTGTGCTGGTCCTCTTCTTCTGTCCCCTCCCCTTTTGCCTCCCCTCCTTTCTTTCCCTTCTTTTCCTCCGCCCCTTCCCCCAACCTCTCCCTTTCTTGCTCTCAGGAGCAGGTCTTTCATAAACATCCTCATATCTGTCATCTTGCATGTGCACTTTGTTGATGAGAGGGGTTCTCAGGAACAGCATCACAACCAGAGGCTTTATATGTCACACATGCACAATTTACTAAGTATAACATTAAATGCAGACCATTGTTTTGCTTTCAGAAAGTGTATGATGAATCTTAGCTCTACAGTAAGAGTAAGAATAGGTTAATTCTAGAAAGAATTTGCCTGTTCTTTTCAAGGTTTCCAGCACAGTGACCATAAAGTAATACTTCTTGTGGTCATAATCAGTTTTCAAAACTACCAGTGAATTTGAGCATTTTCTTATTGGCCATTTATGTTTTAGCAACTATAGACTGAATTTCAGAGTTACAAATGACTTCTTAACATACAATATCTGTGATTGAAATCTGAGTCTTTAATTTTGTTTAATTTTTAATAAATTTAGTCCAGAAGTTTCACTTGTATTTTTGGTTGTATATTACTTTTGATCTTGTGAAAGAGATTAGGATGATCATGTAAGTTTTATTCTATTGTAATTCTAAGTGTAATTCTATTTTTAATTTTTTCAATATATATTTTTATTGAAATTTTATGCATTTCAAACAATATATCTTAATCACATTTACAACCCCTGCTCTATCCGTACCACCCACTGGATTTCATGCATCCTGTCATATATGTTAAAGCCTGTCAAGTCAAGTGTTTCTCCATATGTCCCTCTGTGTGAGTTCATCCACTGGATTCTGGTCAGCCTATCTAGTGTCACTCCCTTAAAGAAGAACAACTTTCCCTCACCCAACAGTGATCAGCTAGCAATAGTTCCTTGGGTAAGTTTGGAGTTTCTTACCCATTTCCCCACTTCTATGCTGGGTTTTGTCTGGTTTGAGTTTGCATGGGTTCTGCATGCTGTCACCATTGCTGTAAGTTCGTATGAGCAAGTTTGCAGAAACCTGGAAATCTTGGTTTTTAGTTTTTTTTAAATGAATATTAATGTATTTTGACCAATAGAATGAGAAAGAAAGAATGAGGTGAGAGGTGCTTTATTGATTTTCAGTGTAAAGCATGTTTTCAAACTTCATTTGATATTTTGATATTTCCTATTTAATAACTACCATAGTTTTCTTCCAACGTGTTTTCATATTTTGAAAACAATCATTTGCCCACTGTAATAGTCTGACTCTATCTCCTTTTAGTAAATATGTAAATATTAATAACATGTGGTACTTTTAGGTGAAGAAATAACCCCGCTCAGCAAACTCAGTGAGAACCCACGCAAATGCCTTCTTGACAATCATTCATTCACTAGGGCATATTGGATTTCAAAACCAACCTGTAGTTTTGTTTTTCTAGAGATTAAACCACTGTACAAGCATCTCCTATGACACATTGATGAGTGAAAAGCTGAGGTTATATGGTGTATAAACTTATACTACTGATTGGGAATCTTTCCAGGGCAGTGGGTACAGTTTCTGAATGTATGTGAAAGGGACATTGAATGACTTCTCAAACACCCTTCACCCATCACAGTGTTTCATCCAGTTAGGGAAAGTAATATGCTCATTGTAAAGAAGGAAAAAAGGGGGACTAAAGTGATGGCTCAGCAGTTAAGAGTATTGGCTGTTTTTGCAGAGGGCATGGGTTCAATTCCCAACATCTGCATGGCAGCTAACAACCATTTAACTCCAGTTCCAAGGGCTCTGTCGCCCTCTTTTGACATCTATGGGCATTGTGGAACATGAGTGCACTTACACACATACAGGCAATACACTCATACTCATAAAAATAAAAATAGCAAGTAAAAACAGAAGGAGCAATAGAAATAAAGCAGCTGTAGATTTTTCAAGCCAAGAATATGAAATACATTGAAGCATTTGGCCAGGATATTACACTTGCAAAAATACAGTATTGAGTTTTTCTTTACAGATGTTAGCTGCTAATTCAGTGTTGGTTCAACCATGCATTCTATTTTTATCATTGCACTAGAATAATTATCTTTCCTTTATTTTGAGATAATGGATTGGGACATTTTTCTCATATATCACTATTGTTTCAACAATAAGCTTCCATTTATGAAATTAACACCTGATTATTGAAAAATATTTAGAGACTAGGAAAAAGCAATGAAGCTAAAGTTAAAAACTGAAATGTAAAAATGGGGAAAAACCACACAAACAATGAAACAATCCTCAACTATCATCTTAAACTACAGAGACACACTATTGAAAGTATACTGTATAAGCCATTTTGAAACTCAGTGACAAAGCAGAAATGAGCTCATGTCATTGAGAAACACAGCTTTGTCCAGCCATGTCGTATTTCATAAAATGACAAGGCAAAAAAGTCAAGCCACTGTCCCACTATCATCAATGGAAGATAAATTGAAGACTCTGCTTGTGACAGCAGGGTAATATTGCAAGTTTTTGAACCTGAGTCTTAGGTGTGCTAGACCTAAGAACACAGAAGACACAACAGAAGACTTTTGGTAAAGATGTCATACCTCAATAAACTGGTGACTTCTAGTTGTTTTACAACCAAATCCACAATTTTAGAAATCATTTGTTATAATGAAACAGTCTCAAAACTGTCTCTCTGCATGTCTGATTCAGAGGTTAAATACATCTAAGTTTCAGAGACAGCTCCATTGAAGGTGCTACCAGGCCCCTTTACCTGTACTTTCATTTCTAATTTTAAAGTTCTCTTTTCTTTTCTACTTAAAGTTGAATGCTTAAATTATGGTCATGCCACATTGAATGTCAGTGCTTACATACATGAAAATGTCAAGAACAGGTTGACTTGGTCTCCAGCACCTTCATGTTACAGCTGTAGGTTGACTTGGTCTCCAGCACCTTCATGTTACAGCTGTTTCTGTAAATAGCAAATGCCCAGGAATTAGTTCTGGCATCTTGTCAGCAATCACTAAAGAACGGAGGAAAATATGGGATTCTCCTGCACAGCTGTGGTTGGAACAGCAAAAAAATCACACTGGCATCAAAGCAGATTAACATTTTTAAGCATAAACATTTCTTCCAATATCCCATGTCTTTGGAAGTCATAGAATATGACTTAATGACAATGGAAATTTCATGGATTTAGAAAATGGACATAAAAACAAAACTCACAATTTTTATTTATAAATGTAATGTTCAGGGAATTTTTAACATATAAGCACAATAAGTAAACAAAACACAGCCTTCAGTTTTATAATTAACCATGAAAAGATGATCTTAGTCTAAGATGAATAATTCTGTCCTTCAGACAATGTAAGCTGTGGTGGACTGTGCTGAAGGCTAGGTCAGATGGCCAGGTGGGAGGGACTTCCTGTCCCTGAAGTCCTTGTTGCCTCCTGCCATGGTGCCAGTGGCCCTGCTCTTGGCTTTGTCCTTCATCATGCAGGGGTTGTCTGAAGAATCCCTTAAGCATTGGAGACCCTTTACATTTTGGGCACAAGAAAGATAGTGTAATACTCATTGTGTTCCAGGATGCCATCCATCTCTTTCACTTGGTCGTGTGCACACCTGGAATAATGATGGCCATGTTAAGCCTGCATCAGCTGCTTCCCTTCAAAGTAAAGACAGGCCAGTCCTGTGTGAACTGCATACCTCCCCAGGTTCTCCAAAGGACTTGTGACATGCACGGCCCTCCATCCTCAGATCCCGGCATCCTTCATGCCCCTTTCAGCTCTCCTGGCACCCAGTCTCACCTCAAGCCTGCCTTTTTCTATATCTACTTCCCTTTTCTATCCCATTTACCCAACTCTCTTCGATCAGCCCACAAAGTTAATAAATGGGTTTGAGATGATGCAGGGAAGAAAATTCATGCATGTTATATCAAAACTCTGAACAGATTTTTTTTCTTTCTCCAACCTCAAATTTTCCTTCAGAAAAAGAATATATTTTAGTTGACTGAATACTGAAAAGACTAAGTGATGGAAAGAAATTCCAGGGAGATCCATGATACCAGAATGATCTGGCAAGAAGCAATAAACTTCAGCATGCTGCCTGGTATAATTCTAGCCTTCAGAATATGACAGACACCTGCTGTTTTCAGAGCTCTGATGGATAAGCAAGGAGAGTAGAAATCTTATAAAGAAGAGTTAAATAAATTCCTCACATACCATGTAATATGTATTTCAAAGTAATAATCTGGGGGCCAGCTAAAAGTAATAACAGTAACCATAACTAGACATTATAACAATTTTCAATTTGTCTTATTCATTGTGACAAGTGTTATCATACCAATAAAGCTGATAACAAGATAAGGAGTTAGCCCACCACAAGAAGCAAGTTATGCCTTTTACAGGTGTGTGTTGGGAGATCAAACCACAAGTACCGGTTGTTGACATGGCCAATTGGGGGGCTCCATTTCAGTTTGTAGGCATCTCCCTGTATTTTATTCCTCTAATGTTGAAGAAAAATTCAATTCCATATCCTTAGTTTGTTTATGCTGCCTAAACTTTTCTTCTCCTTTTTACATACATTAAAATATAGGGGCTACAAAATATAGATGGCAGACGAAAAAGATACCCAAATGTAAAAACTGAGCCTTCCAAGTTATGTGTCAAGTATCAGGCGCCTGTTGTCAGCCCTGCCCACCGGGATCTCCTTGAAGTCTCTTCCTGCCTTTCTGTGACACCTTCTCAGAAAGCATTCGTTTATTTCCTGTCAGCCAGAATTGCTGGACTTTACATTTGTGAATTAAACATAACTAGGTTTTCTGTTCAGGAAGGAATAAAACTATGTGACAGGATTCTGCTGTGTTTGATCTGTAGGATTTTCACAGAATCAAACCCAGAGGAGAGGAATGAATTAGAAACTTGGTAAAAATGACATTCCTTTTAGAGTTTGCTTCAATTGGAAATGTTTTTGTTTTCTCCCTAATTAAGCGAACTAGAAAAACAAAACAAAACCCGAACATTTTAAAGTGTATATTAAGAGTTTTATAAAGCAGCTCATCCACATTTCTGTTCTCTCTAAGGAAAATGCACCCATTTCCTAGTTTCTTTCATTCGTTTGTCTTTCTTTCTGAAAACTTGTTTGAGTATCAGTTTTTCTTATTAATAAAATAAGTAATAAAGTCAGGTTTGCTAATATTTAAAAGAATTAACCAGAGAGTCCCAATCCACTTTTCCAGAAGAGGCCCGTGGATGTGGCAAACAGCACACTCTACACTAGGGACTCCTGTCACTGTGAGCTACACGGCTTTTGCATTTTACAAAGAGTTGTTTTCAGTGGTATTTTGTGAAAGCTGATCCTGAATTCTTTAGAGATGTTCAGTTTGTCGAGCACTGTCTGCTGTAAGCTAACGGAAGGAAGGTAGGGTAGAGTGAATAAATACATATTAAACCTTTCAACATGCCATTGTAGATCTGGAGGCTCATGTAGTATACGTTGAAGAGTTATCATAAAATTTATCAAGACCTCCATTTCAGTTCAGAACAGAAAGACTGCTCTAGACACATGGGACAGCAGAGGACTCGGAAAGACAGAAAACAAACAAAAGGAGTCCTACTGTCTCCCTAGATGTCTATTTTGAGCGACTTACCAGGCTACAGGGCAAAAGAAGGGAAACCAGGAGATACAGTGAGATGAGAAGAGCACTGAGGATGTAGATACGGACACCGAGGTTTTATGGGGAGAGAGACACAGAGACAGATAGGGAGAATATCCTAGAGATTTGCAGTAGTCCTCAAACCCTGAAATGCATGTGTGGTGGTTAGTTTTTAATTGTCAATTTGCAACAACTTAGAAGCACCAAAGAAAAGACCTTCAATTAAGGCATTGTCTAGATTAGATTGGCCGGTGGCCATGTCTGTGTGGCATTTTCTTGATTGCTGAGTGATGTGGGAGGACAAAGCCCACTGCGGGTGATGCCACCCCTGGGCAGGTAGACCTGGATTGTATACGAAAGCAAGCTGAGCACAGGCCAGGGGAGCAAGCCAGTAAGCAGTGTTCCTCTGTGGTCTCTGCTTCAGTTTCTGTTGTAAGGTGCTTGCTGGAACTCCTGCCCTGTCTTCCCTTCCATGATGGACTGTACAATATAAGATGAAATAAACCCTTTCCTCCCCAAGTTGCTTTTAGTCATAGTGATTTATCACAGAAATAGAAAAACTAACTAGGACAGGTGATCTGCTTCAAGATCCTGCCTTGACTTCACTAATGTCATAAACAATAATCTGGACTTGTGGGCCAAATAAGCCCTCTCCTCCCTTAGTTGCTGACAGAAATGAAACTAGACCAGAAATTAATACCAGAAGTGGGGCATTGTTGTGACAACCTAGCCACCATGTGGGAGAAACACAAAAGCATTTGGAACAATGGGTACTCAGACCTTCATGAGCCATTCTCCTGAGAGCTTGGAAGGCAGAAGTGCTGAGAGTAACCAGACAGTGTAGATCGTGTTCAGAGGGAGCAAGAATGTTAACTGGAATTGCAGGGGCCATTCATTTGACATTTTGTCTTAAAATGGGCTTTACACTGATCAGGGCTGAAGAATCAGCTGTGATTATTGCAGGACCACTAAAGTGAAGCTTGTGTTTCATTGGGACAATGGGGTACTGATTAAGCTGGGGCTGAAGAGTAAGAATATTTTATCACAGCAACCAAAATGAAACTGGAACTTGCATGGGAGAAAAGACAGGTGACCAGGGAAGCACATGACATACATATGGAGGGAAGAGCATCCTGGAGCTAGTCAGGCCATGAAAAGGGGCCAGTTCAGGCAAGACACCCTGGAAATTCCCATGGTTCCTGGGACAGTGGGACAGCGGACTCAGTACGTGGGAGGTTTTGCCTGGACAGTGGAGAATAGTTGAATGTCACAAAGCAGCTTCACATAGCTTTGCAATCATCACTTCTGTCCATCCCCAGAGCTTTTGCACAATCCCAAGTTAAAACTCTGCATCCTTTAAACGCCTCCCCTTCATATAATTCCCCTCTATTCCTCTTCTGACAACCATTCTTCGACTTTCTCTGACTAGGAAGTGAGCTATACTAGTACATGGAAGAACATATTTGTCCTTCTGTACATAGATCATTTTACTTAGCATAGGCTCTTTCAAGTTTATCCATGCTGTACCAAATTTTTATTCATTTAAGATTTAATATTCTATTTTGGCACATCCATTTTTACTCTGTTTATCTATTGATGGAAACTTGAATCCTTCTGCATTTTGTCTGTTGTAGATAATGCTACTGTGAATAAGGGTCCACAAGTATCCATTGGAGTCCCCCATTTCAAGCCTCTGGATGTATACTCAGCAGTGGAAATTCTGGATCATGTGATAATTCCATGTTTTTTTTTGTTTTTGTTTTTGTTATTGTCTTTTTGAAGCAGGGTCTCCCTGTAGCCCAGCTGTCCTGGAACTCACTATGTAGACCAGGCTGGCCTTGAACTCACAGAGATCCACCTGCCTCTGCCTCCCAAGTGCTGGGACTACAGGCGTGCACCACCACAGCCGCCTGATAATTCCATGTTTCACTTTGTTTTTGAGACAGGGTCTCCCCGTAGCCCCAGCTTAGTAGGAACTCAATGTAGAGCAGGCTGGCCTCAATCTCTAGTCTGCTTCTGCCCACCAAGTGCTGGGATTAAAGACATGCACTATCAAGTCCAGCCCTATTTAACTTTTTGAGGAGAAATCATACCATGCATTACAGTGGTTGTGCCCTTTAAATTCCCTAGAAATATCCACAAGGATGCTCAATTTCCCATGTCCACATCACTGCTTCACCATCCTAATGTGTTAGTACTTTCTCACACCCTTATCTGTACTTTGCAATCCTGACATGTCAGTACTTCTTGTCCATTGGTTTGATGGTTTTCTAATAAAAGATTAAAACAATGAAATATGCATATGAAAATAACTTCAACCAAATTTCATGCTATGCACAGAATTAACCAGATCCAATTAGACTATCTAAAGTTATAGTACTTACAGAAGAAAACATAATTGAAATTATCTGTGAATTTGGCCCAGGAAGTTTTCTTATATATGAGACAGAAGAACAATTATTTAAGGAAGAAGGTGACAAATTAGACTTTTTAAAAATAAACAACTTCTGTCCTTCTGATGACACAGCTAGAAAATAAAGGGAAAAGCTGTAGTCTGAGAAGTGCATTTACAAAGTACATATATGATAATCTTGTCCAGAATATGAAAAGAACTCACAAAACTCAAATCTGAAAGTAAACACCTAAGTACAAAATAAGCTAATTATTTGAACAGACCCTTACCCACAAGACGATATGTGAGAAACAAGCCCATAAGGGGTTACTCGATATCAGCAGTCATTGGAAAAGTGAAAATTAGTAAAACAAAATTGATTTCATTAATGAGATAACTTCATACTACAACTTGAATGGCTAAGATATACTCACAGAGGACTACACCAAATGTTGCTAATATTGTGGAGAATAGGCATGCATTGTGCTGCTGTGAGTACTCAAACTTCACTACAGAAGCTGTTGACACAAAAGCATAACTCTCACTTCAAATGAGCAAAAGATAGTTTATTGTGGAGCCAATATGAGTGACCATGACAATCTGCCTGAGGAGATACCACCAGATGGCTGGATTCTATGGGTCATTGATGGTACCTTGCTTCCACCCACATGACTCCTCTGATAAAAACTGAATCATTCTTGGGGTCCCATGCTGTGGTGCCATAACTTCAAAGCATAACTCTCACTTCAAAGGAATAAAAGATAGTTTGTTTTGGAGCCAAATATGAGTGACCATGGTCTGGGAATACAGATTCAGATGATCCCAAATTCCATGTTCCAGTGTGAAAGCAATTTCATAAAGTTTTCATAGTAACAGAACAAAGAAATTTATAAATCAAGACACTTCACATACATTGGTAAAAATATTACATAGGTGAATGCATCAAAAGAAAAATCTCAACTATAGGCTCAGATGCTACCTGATGGCATTCTTAGCCTTTTGGTTGGTGAGAACTGTTTCTTTGTTAAGTTAATGCATTCTGTTAGTCACAAGATGCTAAGTCAGAAACAGAGGTGGGCAAGGATGACTATTTATGGGCTAAACAGAGCTTAGGATAAACTGTAAATAGACTCTGGCTCTGCAACATTCCATAGTCTCCACAGACATTGAAGTGCTTGCTAATCAGTTGGTCAGCCCTGCAGAAAATTCAGTTCAAGATACAGAATTTTACTGGGAACATTTTATTCACAAAAACTGAAGATGAATTTGGCAATTCTTTATAGGCTCACATACACTTGAGGGATTAGGAACTAGCCATATTTGGAAACATAGATAAATAGGAAATGGGCCACTGATAAATAACAAAAATAGAATACTTCTGGATTCTTCTTAGTCTGAAACAAGGCCTGGTGGGCTTCCCACTTAGTCAGCAGAGGTCCCTTTTACAACTCACCAATTCCTGACCAGTTTAGCTAAAACCACATAGATATAGCTTTGCTTAGAGCTATAAGCTCATAAATCCTCTTTTCTTTGTTTAAATTGATAAATCCAAAATTAGGAGAGGGGGCCTATAAAAACACTTAAAACACCCAGGTTCCCCCTAGGGGCTTTTGATTTTTTGGCTTCTAATACCCTATCCACTTGTGAGGAATCTTTCTGTCTGTGTGATTACATGTATGTGTGTGTGTGTTTCTTTCCTTTTAATAAAATTTACTACCTTCTGCTTTCTGCTGTGTCTGGGATTATTCCAGCCTTTCAGTTCTTTAATGTCAGAGAAAATGAACCCACCCAATCAAGACCCTTAGACAATAATACCCTTACATATGTAATTGGCAGAATAATCTTCAGGAAGGCAAGAAATTCTGGGAAAGATCCCCAACCGTCAACCAGAAAGAATGTAAG
>NW_008357518.1:2848680-2855189 GCF_000622305.1 Nannospalax galili | reverse complement strand
AGTGGACGCCATTTAGGAGAATCACGAGAAGTCTCAGGGATCCTGAAAGTGAGAGTGGTGAGTGCAGCGCGCGTCTGAGTGAAAGAAGGACTGGTCCGCACGAGTGTGATTCAATGTGGTGCGCGTGCTTTATGGTTGTGCTCATTGTCTTACTAGGTGGGGGTCTGATTTTGTATTTTTCTCTATGCTCTCTATTTTAATCCTTCCCTTCCTCCTTTTCTTTCCTTTTATTCTCAGTCTGTCTTCGCGTGGGACCATTAAAGGCAAAAGAGCACTTGAGGTTTTCTGATCAGGGCTACTCCCTGATGTCAGCCAAAGGCTCTTAGCCCTCTTGGTGTACCCCGACTGCTCGCATGGTTGGAGACAAGACCCCTTATCTGTATCTCCCTCTCCTCTTCATCCCTCTCTCCAGCCTCTGAGAAAGCCCCGTGGGCACAGGTCGGGCAAATAAGAGCCATTAGGGCGCCCACCGCTGAAAGACTCCCGTGAAAGGATAAGGGGGTCCCAAGGGTGAATCCCAGATAAATTCACGTCCCCCGCAGAAGAAAAACTGGGCAACGACAGGCACCCGTCCACAAGCACACCCACTGGCCATCATTGTTTAGAGTGGCATCTTCACTTCTCCCTTTTCATCTCTCTCTCTCTCTTCTGTGATCTCCACCATGGGCCAGACTCAGGCCACTCCTAAAGGTTTAATCCTCTCTCACTTCTCAGAGGTGAAGGAGCAGGCCTTGAAATTGGGCCCTGGCATCAGGAAGGGTAAATTTGGCACTTTTTGCTCGACCGAATGGCCCACCTTTGAAGTATGTTGGCCGACCCAGGAGTCCCTTTCCCTGGACACCATCGGCAAGGTCAAGGCTGCCATTACCCAGCCTGACCCACGGATCAACTCCCCTATATCCTTTTGTGGGAGAATCTGGCAGAGGATCCCCCATCCTAGTTAAGGCCCCTCTTGGTGAGAAAGCCTCATGCTTGCCCACCAAAAGTCTCCATCATAGTCGCCCAGGAAGGTTTGAAGTCCTCCAGTTGCAGAGGCGGGGATCCTAGTGCTCCGCCAGTTCTCCCCGAGAGCTCCTCCCCCTACCCCCCTTTGCCCGTTGAGCAGCCACCACCTTATGCAGCTCCGCGAGGAGGAGAAGCCGAGGCGGCCTATGGAGGGGGTGCAGCTCCATCCTCCACCACAGGAGGAGCTGTGCCAGTTCAGCCGATCCAAACGGTCGGCGGTCCAGATGGAGTTCAGCAGTATCAATACTGGCGATCTCTACAATTGGAGGACCCAAAATCCTCCCTTTTCTGAAGACCCTAAGTGTCTAATAGGTTTGGTAGAATCCATTATGTACACCCATTGTCCCACGTGGGACGACTGCCAGCAGCTACTTCGCACCCTCTTCACAACAGAAGAGCGAGAACGCATCCTGAATGAGGCCAGGAAGAACGTCCTCAGAGAAAATGGGAGGCCCATTACCCTTCAGCCTGCCATCGATGAGGCATTCCCCCTCACAGGCCCAAATTGGGATTTTGGGATGGCAGAAGGTAGAGAGCGTCTCCGGGTCTACTGCCAGACTCTGATGATTGGCCTCCAGGTGGCTGCAAGACGGCCCACTAACCTGGCTAAAGTGAAAACAATTGTTCAGGGAGAAACTGAAAGCCCAGCTGCGTATCTGGAAAGGCTATTTGATGCCTATAGGCAATACACCCCTATAAACCCAGAGGCAGAGGAACACAGGTCAGCTGTAGTCCTCTCTTTTATTAACCAGGCAGCCTTCGATATCAGGAGAAAACTCCATAAGTGGGACGATCTGGGGGAGATTTCTATTAGGGAGATGCTTCAACAGTCAGAGAAGGTCTTTAATGCTAGGGAGTCTCTGGAGTACAGGGAGGAGAGGCTAAGGAAGGAGGAACGGGAGATGCAGGATTAAAAATAGGAAAGAGGACAGAGAATTCAAAGAAAAGAGAACAAGAAGCAGAGGGAGGAGATGGCCAGAATATTCTTGGCCAGAGTGAAAGGGAGCCCTGAGCTGCCTCGGAGAGCAGGACCCCACCCATCTAAACTAGGGCGGGAACAGTGCACCCTGTGCAAAAGATATGGGCACTGGAAGAGAGAGTGCCCACAAAGAAGAGGAAGACAGGGAGGAGGGAGCCCTATCAGGACCCACCATCTGGGAGAAGGAAACTGACGGGCACGGGGCTCGGCACCCCTCCCCGAGTCTTGGGTAACTCTGTGCATGGAGGGGACTCCCATTGGGTTCATGGTAGATACTGGGGCACAATATTCAGTTCTCAATCAAGCTCACAGTCCTCTAAATCCAGGATGCACAAGCATAGTCCAAGGAGCTACAGGAACTAAGAGGTGCGCCTGGACCACCAACAGGAAAGTGGACTTGGGAAGGCATCAGGTTTCCCACTCCTTCCTGGTCATGCCCGAGAGTCCCGCACCTTTGTTGGGTAGAGATTTACTCACCAAGATCGGGGTGCGTATCCATTTTGAGCCTAAAGGGATAAAAGTCATGGACTCAGAAGGACAGCCCCTGCAGTCAGTACATGTGTTGTCTTTATTGCTGGCTGATGAATATAGCCTATTCCCGGCAACTCTAGAAAAGGGGGGCCAGGAAGATATGAGCTCCTGGTTGCAGGAGTTCCCTTCTGCCTGGGCCGAAACCAGGGGACTCGGCCTAGCTAAGCACCTGCCCCCAGTTGTGGTCCAACTCAAAGCCATGGCCCTGCCCATTCGGGTCCGGCAGTACCCGATGCCAGAAGAGGCTAGGAAGGGAATAGCGCCTCACACCCGGTTGTGGTCCAACTCAAAGCCACGGCTTTGCCCATTCGGGTCTGGCAGTACCCGATGCCAGAAGAGGCTAGGAAGGGAATAGTGCCTCACATCCATAGACTGCTAGAAGTAAAAATCCCTAAACCCTGCCAATCAGCATGGAATACACCCCTGCTTCCTGTGAGAAAGCCTGGCAGTGGAGATTACAGACTGGTGCAGGATTTGCGAAGGGTAAATAAAAGGGTAGAGGACATTCACCCCATGGTGCCCAATCCGTACACCCTACTTAGCCACCTGCCACCATCTCATGTGTGGTATACCACCCTAGACTTGAAAGAGCTTTCTTCAGTGTCCCTCTCACTGAAGTCAGTCAGCCCTTGTTTGCCTTTGAGTGGCAAGAACCAGGAGGGTGAAAGATAGGACAGCTCACCTGGACCAGACGGCCACAAGACTTTAAGAATTCTCCCACCTTGTTCAATGAGGCACTAAGCCAAGACCTGGAGCCCTTCCGCAGAAGGCACCCCCATGTGACTCTGCTGCAGTATGTGGATGACCTGTTGCTGTCTACAGCAACCCGTGAAGAGTACATGGAAGCTACGAGGAACCTGTTAGCTGAACTGGGCAGCCTGGGATATTGGGCCAGCACCAAAAAGGCACACATCTGCCAGAGGTCAGTGGTTTACTTGGGGTACAAGATAATGGAAGGAGCCAGATGGCTGACATAAGCCATAAAACAGACTATCCTGACCATTCCTGTGCCCTCCTCTCCCTGGGGAGTGAGGGGATTCCTTGACGCAGCTGGGTTTTGCAGACTCTGGATCCCAGGGTCTGCAGAGATAGCCTGTCCACTGTATGAAGCCACCAAAGAAGGACCAGATTGGAAGTGGAGTCAGGAACAAGAAGCATTTGACAGACTAAAAGAAGCTCTTCTCCAGGCCCCCACCCTGTCTCTGCCAGACCCAGAAAAGCCCTTCATTCTGTTCATAGATGAAAAGAAGGGAGTGGCCAAAGGAGTCCTGGCCCAGCAACTAGGCCCATGGAAGAGACCTGTGGCCTACTTGTCCAAGTGGCTGGACCCAGTGGCCTCGGGATGGCCATCTTGGCTGAGCATCTTGGCAGTCATCGCCCTACTGGTAAAGGAAGACTGGTAAAGGAAGCTGACAAGCTGACCTTTGGCCAGGACCTGAGGGTGACAGCCTCAGGCACCCTCCAGGGAAATGGATGACAAATGACAAGCTCACCCACTACCAAGGGCTCCTGCTGGAGTCTCCTCGAATCACCTTCTTGGCCCCGGTGACCCTGAATCCTGCCACTCTCCTGCCAGACCCAGACCTGTCAACCCCCATCCATGACTGTAGAGACGTTCTCTCTGAAATCATCCAGATATGGGCAGACCTGAGAGACACGCGGCTGCCAAATAGTGAACTGGACTGGTATACAGACGGAAGCAGCTTTGTGCAGGATGGGGCCAGAAGAGCCAGAGCAGCGGTAGTGATGCACAAGGGGGAAGTCATTTGGAGTATAGCCCTGCCCCCTGGCACCTCAGCCCAGAGGGCAGAATTTATTGCTCTTGCAGAGGCACTGGAGAGAGCAGAAGGCAAGCGAGAGCTAACATTTATACCGATAGCAGGTATGCTTTTGGCATTGTGCATGTTCATGGCGCCATCTCCCAGGAAAGAAGATTCCCGTCTGCAGAAGGAAAGGAGCTGAAGAACTTGCAGGAAGTCCAAAGACTGTTAGCAGCTGTGGAAAAGCCGAGGGCGGTGGCAGTTATACATGTGCCTGGGCACCAGTCCAGAAAGACTCCTGAGGCTATTGGTAACAACTTTGCTGATGCAGAGGCCAGGAGGGTAGCTCTCTTAGACCCCATTGTGTTGGCAGCTCTAGAGGTACCCATACCTGAACTACCCACCTTACCCCCAGACCTGACTATTCCCCACGGGACCTTGAGTGGATAAGAAAACAAGCTCTGGGAGAAAAGCCTGGGGAGGGAGGTTGGAGTAGGGACCAGGAAGGTAGACTGATCTTACCAGAAGTACTAGGAAAATACATGCTCATCAACCTACACAGATCCACCCATCTAGGCTGGAAGAAGTTGCTCAGTCTTTTTCAGCACACACAGTTGGTATTTCCACACAAGAACGAGGCCACACGTCAGATCACTGGGGGATGTGAGAGCTGTGCAAAGCTAAGACCAGCCCCAAAGGGGCTCCACTTGACAGGTACCTGGGAGAGGGGGAGGGCCCCAGGAAGAAGTTGGGAGATAGACTTCACCGAGATAAAGCCAGGAAAATATGGGTACAAGTATTTGCTAGTCATGGTGTATATCTTTTCAGGATGGGTAGAGGCTTTCCCAACCAAATATGAGACTAGCGAGATGGTAGCAAAGAAACTAATAGAGGAGATAGTCCCTAGATATGGGATTCCTGAGGCTATAGGTTCCGATAATGGTCCGGCTTTTGTTAGCAAAGTCCTTCAGAGACTAGCCCAAGCTTTGGGAACAGATTGGAAGTTACATTGTGCATATAACCCGCAAAGCTCTAGGCAGGTAGAAAAAATGAATCGGACATTAAAGGAGACCCTTTCTAAATTGGTAATAAAGGCTGGCAGTGACTGGGTGACACTCCTCCCCTTGGCCATTTTCCGTGTTCGGAACTCCCCCTATGTGCTTGGTCTAACCCCCTTTGAGATAATGTATGGGGCCCCTCTGCCAATAACCTAGTGAGTGCAGCCCCCAGGGGAAGAGAAGTCAGCCCCCGACTATTTAAATGTGTTGCAAGCCCTAGCCAAGGTACAGCAAGAAATTTGGCCCCTGATCAGAGCATATCACGAGGGTGAGAGAATTCTGACCACGAAACATGGCATAGTCCCAGGAGACATGGTCTGGGTAAAAAGACACAAGGTAAAGACTCTTGAACCCAGATGGAAGGGGCCTTATGTTGTACTGTTTACCACCCCCACTGCCCTTAAGGTCGACGGCATTGCTCCCTGGGTCCACCACACCCATGTTTGGAAGGCCTTGCCTCTCAAGGACCCAGAATCCTGTGTGAAGGAGTTGGAGGTATGGCCAAATCCTGCTAATCCCTTAAAGCTACATCTGAGCCAGACATGAAGGGATTCCTGCTGATAAGCTCACTGTTATGGGCCCTCCAGAGAACAGTGGTGTCAGCAGGAGCTCAGAGCATCAACCCCCACCAACCGGTACATCAGACATGGATCCTGCGAAGCGGCGACGCCTATGAGGAATGGAACCGCACCTCCCATACAGCCCCATTGTGGACATGGTGGCCAGATCTGTGTGTTGACTTAGAACTTGTACTGGGGAAATTTTATTACCTCTCCCAGAAAAACCACCAGAAACAATATCATATAAAAAAACGGGCTTTGGTTGACTCATCATCCACAGTCAACCACCAAGCTTTGAGGGCAAACGGGTTCTTTGCTTGCCCAGGTTTTCGGACAGGTTGGTGGAGGCGCAATTGTGGGGGTGCTGATAGACTCTACTGTGCTGAATGGAATTGTGTGGAAGTTAATGATGGGCGGTGGAGATGGGTGGTTTCCCCTGACCTGATTAATATGAGGTTTACTACTCCATATAACCAATGGACAGTATCTCCACTGGCCAACCAGGTTAAAATCACCTTCACCTCAAAGGGAAAAAATGATAAATGGTGGACAGATGGGCTGACATGGGGCCTGATGCCCTGCCAGACGCCATGGAGGGGGGTCCTGTTCCAGATCT